>NW_017306689.1:267375-269980 GCF_000935625.1 Nanorana parkeri | reverse complement strand
CTGGTGATAATTATTTATCATTAGATCTGGGCCTGCCGCTCTCTCCCGCTGCCCGCGACAATCTTCATGGGACTGAGAGCTGCCGCCGGCCAGAGGGCTGCACTAGCAGTAAGATCGATTATGTGGCCGCTGTGACCCAGGAAGCAGTAAGATCGATTAAGTGGCCGCTGTGACGCAGAAAGCAGTAAGATCGATTAAGTGGACGCCGGCTGCTTTTCGTTCTCTGAGTCACAATCCCATCCGTCGGCTGCGCTGTCCGGCTCCCGTCCTGAAGTGATGTCAAGTAATTGCGGGGGGGTGATAGTAAGGTGACGGGGGCGGCCGAAGCTTGGCTTGCCTAGGGCAGCCAAAAACATAGATACGCCACTGATTATACTGTGTGATATACTGTATACGCCACGGTATTATACTGTGTGAATCAGCCCAGCCCTCGACTTGTAGCATTTTTTTTAATTTTGTCTCACTGTGTATTTGAGTTTGACACCACTGTCCTAAAGGGATACACGGTCAAAGGATTCTGAGATGTATGAGTTATATAGCTGCATATAGGAGAATTAGAAAGTGGCAAATAAAAGCTGTTAGTCAGCAAGGATACAACCCCTCCCACTCCCATCATGCTTCAGTTTCAGTGCAAAAGCAGTAGTAGGAGTGATAATAAGACAGAGGGGTGGGACCTGTGTCCCTTAACCACTTGAAGGCCATAGTGTTTCACCCCCTTCCTGGCCAGGCCATTTTTCAGTATTCAGCGCTGCCGTACTTTGATGTTTATTCCGTCATGCAACGCTTTACTGAAACGATTTTCATACCATTTTTTGGGGACAGATAGAGCTTTCTTTTGGTGGCTTTTATTCACCACTGGGGTTTTACATAAATTGCAAGGCTATAGTCCGGTCATGCTGACTGGTGAAATTTGTGACTGACTGGTGAGACACTATCAAATTTTTCAAGCCCTGGGCATGGCTGTGCATTGAACTCAATGGCACCACAGCCACGCCCTCCGGCCGCAATGTGATCACCCGCACGGAAACGCGTGGCACATCAGTGCCTGCATTCTGGTCCGGCGCAGTCAGAAAAAATGCTGCAAGCACTATTTTTTTCTGACTGCAACGGACCGGAATGCAGGCACTGATGTGCCACGCGTTCCTGTGCGGCCGATCATATTGCGGCCAGAGGACGTGGCTGCGGCGCCATTGAGTTCAATGCACCGCCACAACCCAAAACAGCCGGCCAGCCCAGACTGATATCTTTTGCAATTTCAGACACATCAATAAGAACCTATGATATTTTTTAAATTAGGAATTATGTCGGCAAACTGATCTTCTCAGGCCAAAAAGCAACAAGGACAAACTACACCCCTAATCATCCTCCGCTTTGTGTACAGAAGCAGCTGCAGGTATATCAGAGATAGACCCTGAAAGAGAAGGTGAAGAAATTTGTTTTTTGACCCTACTGCTCTTAGTCAGCTATTATGGTAGTGATTTTTTTTTGCATAAAATCAGACACAGACAACAGAAAAATCCCCTAGAGGGGCTTTCTGTGCGCTTATGTTCTGCCATATTGTAACATTGTTATTGTGTTTAGTTACTCATACTCATATAATACAGTACTATCACTGGTATGCAGCGGCACGCAATACATCACCAATGCTGCATATTGTGACACACAGGTTTAAAAGCTTTGCATAAGGCAAAAAAAAAATAGACAGATACTAAAACCCATCTCATAACTTACCAAACCCCCAGTGCCCAAACAAAGGTCCCCCTGTTTCTTTTCCTCATTATCAAACTTGTTTATAGAAATGCAGGAAAACCAAATTGGCAGATATTAGTCTAATATTTTTACGGTTATATATAAAAAAAAACCTATAGCATTCAGCTGCTGTAAAGTGTGAATTAAGTAAAGTATAGCCTTTGTAAACTAAAGAATATGATGGAACCTCATTCAGTTTAAAACCTTATACAAGGGAGGAGCCACAAATAAAGGTGTGCGAGGCCAAAGCAGACCAGAAAAGACTTGTTTAACATGCCAAGTGCTAAACATTTGCAATGCAGTCAATGAACAGATTTGTATCACTAACAAAATGACAGTAAAACCTGCCAACTAATTACTGAAATTACTGTACCTTTTCAAATTTAAAAGACAAGACACATTAACAAAAGGTACCTTACAGTGTATGTGCACCCTAAGGCTCCATTTATATATGGCGTTTGCGTTTTCCATTCTGTAAACGCCTACACACCGCATGTAATGATATGTGACAGTGATTGATTCCTAACCACATGTAATCATATCACATATCTAGGGCTGCAACAACTAATCGACATAATCGATTATAATCGATTATTGAAAAAGTTGTCAACTTTTTCAATAATCGATTAATCGGCTTCTGATCAGTTGGCCTTGTTCACAGCTCCACACGCTGTGCGCGCGCACCTCCTCCCCACCTCACGCTCGCCGCTGCCAGACCCGCTCGCATCCACGCTCCACACACCGCACCTCCTCCCCGCCTCACATTTCCTGCCCATCCACGATCGGCAAGGCACGCGGGGAGATGTAGTAAGGAGGAACAGGGGTGGGGGGATGACAGCCGCTGATAGACAGGTCC
>NW_017306689.1:261736-262566 GCF_000935625.1 Nanorana parkeri | reverse complement strand
CCCCCCACAAGTAAAATAAAATACAGAGCCCCCCTCCTGCTTACCTCCTTGCAGGGGAGGCACAATTGCTTACTAATCAATCCGAGTGCTGACACAGGAGCAGCTCTGCGGTCTGCATCCGACAGAGATGCTGACCGTGTAGCTGGTCCTGGAAGTCGGGTACGCGGTCCGTGACCACGTACCTGACTTGTGAGCTGGCTGCAGGCCACATAGCACTGGCTCGCGGGACGGTATTTTGAGACCGCTGGTCTAGAGGGATAAGACAGTGAAATATGTGCATGTATTGCAGAAATGTCATATTTTTGTTGTTGTTCTTTTATGACCTGACACACACTTTTACCAAAATATAAATTGCCTGCTTTTTAATATGTGCTTTATTAAAACAACAGTCCATACATCGTTCTTTATCCAGTAAATTAAGGCATGTGCCATTACAAATGTAATATCAACCTACTGCACATAATATCAATCTACTATATATGACTTACAATTATGACTCAATAAAAATGTTTTCTGAGTTAAGTTTCAAACTAGGAAGGAGGAGATTAATAACATACCAAGAGGGACTTCACACTGGGTCTCCATATCATAAACCATTATTAAAGTCACATGATCTAAAAAAAAAAAAAAATTTGACAAAGCTACAAAGAAACATATTAGCACAACCCTTTTTGCCTATTAGTACACTCTAATAGCACACTCTTTAACCACTTGCCATCCATGGCCGTTCCTGAACGGCCGGACGGGAGCTTTATAGGAGCGGGAGGGCGTCTATATTCAAGTGATTGGGCGTCTCTAGAGATGCCCGATCGCTTGTAGTAGCTAGCCCC
>NW_017306689.1:252713-260650 GCF_000935625.1 Nanorana parkeri | reverse complement strand
CGTCAGTGGAGAACTGTGCACACCAGTATACAATCTCCCTTTGATCTCCTCTCCTGTCCCCGAATGCAGGAAGTGATGTATACTACATCACTTCCTGCATTCAGTGTCACTTTTCGGCAACAGATGCGGGTGAGAAGCTGGTGAACCAGATCTTGAAGACCCCTGATGTCTCTATAAAGAGGACCTGTTATTTGAATTGGCTATCTTTCTTAACCCCCTATGTGATAGCAATAAAGTTTTTTTTTTAATTAAAGCATTAAAAAAAAATGTAAAAAAAAAAAAGTCAAATTTTTTTTTTTTTTTTTTAAATAACACAAAAAATTGTTTAAAGTCCCCCAACTCTCCACATACACATGCAAACATTCATCGGGTTACACCATTACACATTGCCGCAAACGTTGGAGTGAGAGCAATAATTTTACGGCCATTACTGATAACCCTAAACTGATGAGCAGTAAAAGCGTCGCCTATGGTCAATTTTAGGTGTGGTCATTTTCTGCGATTTCGTGGGCGCATGCAATTTTAAGACTTGCCATGTTTGGTGTCCATTAACCCGACATGACACCGTATTTTATATGTTACCAAAAAAATTGGGGTGATAATAAATGTTTCATACCATTTCATAGGGAAATAGTTTTTTTCCCAAAATATTCTGTACTTTTTTCATTACATAGTGAAAAATAAAACCCCCAGTGGTGAATAAATACCACCAAAAGAAAGCTCTATCTGTTCCCAAAAAATGGTATAAAATTCATTTCAGTACATCATTGCATGACTGAATAAATGTCAAAGTATCGCAGCGCTGAATACTGCAAAATGGCCTGGCCAGGAAGGGGGTTTAACACTGCGGACTTCAAGTGATTAAATCAGTTTCAGAAAGAAAAAAAAAAAAGGTTTCCATGCCCACAAGCACATATGCTATCTGTTTTGCTATTCTTTGAAAGCCTGGAAAAAAAAATGTAATTCAAGGGTATAAATGTACAGCCAAAACCTTTTTTCGTTTTTGAAATAGTTTGGAAGGGTAAGAATTTATTTGTTTTTAGTACGTTTTTACTACTTTCTGTGTGTTTCTGTTGGGGAGATTTACTATCTTTTTTGTGTTAGAAACCACTGACTCAGAAATAGAAATACAAAATTGTACAGCTGTCACCAGGGGTGACGGGACATGTGCCTTAGGTCCTGGTCTTTAACAGCCATGCCATCATAGCCAGCTATCGTGCAGCAGTGTGGTAAACTGACCCCTGGGACAGAAGATCTTGACAATCTGGAAGAGACCACAGGGTAGGAGTGAGAGTACCACAAAGGATCAAATGAATCCTCCAAATATGTTCTATTTTAATCATGTGGATCAGACCAGGAAGGAGCTTTAGAGTGGGAAAGGCATAGGTCAGACAGTAATGATCCCACAAAGCCACTAGAGCATCTACTGATTCTGTTAGTAGATTTCTACATCTGGAGACAAACCTGTCCAGTGTGTTGTTGAACCTAAAGGCCAGGATGTCCCCATCTATCATCCTTGACCTGTGACACCCAGTATCTTGCACAGTCAAAATGTCTAGGTGTCAGGATGGCATTTCTTGTGAGACACACCCATGATAGCGGATGGAAGGACTTTCACAACTTCAGAGCTGGATTCCTGAACCACAAGACCAACGACAGCCTGGTACATGTTGTCAGTCATATTGGTAGGTCGAGAGACTGTATCTTCCTGTCCCACCCAGTCAGAATGTTGAGTTGCAATGGTCTGGAGTAGAAATAGGACTGCCTTAAAAGGAAATTGCCATAAGACCCAGAACTATCATGCAAACAAAGTGTTGGACAGCTCCTGGACTGTATGGTTTTAATTGGAAAGAGAAGAGTTTGTCTTGAGTGAAATTCTGGACTGAGCAGTATCTAGCATCAGACCAAGATACTCCAGTGATGTGTTCAGAGGTCTGGAATTCCTATTGCCCGACGCCGACATGCAGTTTCGGGCACCGGGCGAGTAGTTTTTTTGTATATTTAGCCCTGCTTCGGACAAGGAGAGCTTAAAGTACAGTGGGGGGTGGTCGCCGCTCATTTTTATGCAAGTGATCTGACCAGATCACATGTATTAATCGAGCAGCAGCAATCGTGTCCGCCCGCACACCACACCATGGTTTTCGGGGTCCCCCGCTCTTCTGGGGGACCCGAGACCATAGCACAACTGTTCAGCCATACCGACTGTAGAGCACACAAAGAACTTCCGTTCTTTGTCTGCTCTGTGTGATCAACGAGACCGGAGCGCTGTAATCACAGTGCCACCTGTCTCAGCTGTCAGGAACGGGGGCATGTATTGCGCAGAGAAGAGAATGGCCGCTTTCTAACAGCGCTCCAGCTATCCGAGACCCAAACAAAGCTACATCTGCCTCCATACGCCCGTCATAGTGAAAATCGGGCAACAGCAAACACCCACCGTACCACCCGCCACACAGCTGGATAAGCAGATCCCGGACATTTTCGCCGGCTCCTTCCGCTGACGAGTATCTCCGCTTGGGCGCTCACAGTGCGGGCCCCGATCCGCCCAACCCCTACCCCTCATCCTACCTCCAACACCTGCCGACACGCTCGGAACTCCACTCGGTGGCATCCGACATAAAGGAGGCCCTATGTGTAGCGGTCTCTGAGCGGCGGTAGGACCTGCAGGATATGGGTCGCCGCCTCCATGATGTGGAACGTACAGGCCGCAGCCAGGGGGAGGAAATCAAGGTCATCCACTCCCAACAAGACTGCACCGTGCGCAGTCTGATTGAGATGAGACGCCACCTAGAAGATCTGGACAATAGAGGGAGAAGATCTAACATCAGAGTCCGCAGAGTGCTGGAAACCTACATGCCAGAGGCCATTCCCACAGTCCTCAAGACCATCTTAAACGATGTCCTGGACAGACTCGCTGAATCACCTATAGAGCTGGTAAGGGCACATAGGGCTCTGAGACCCCGCACAGGGCAGGACGAGACGCCCAGAGATATAATTTGCTGTCTCCAAAGCTTTCCCCCGAAGAAGGAAATCCTGCTGAAGGCCAGGCAAAGAGGAAACGTCTTTTTAGACGGTAGGGAGGTGAAATTATTCCAGGATCTGTCCACCATTACCCTGCAACAACGCCGCGCTCTCCGCCCTTTGCTCGATTTCCTTCGAGACCGTGGCATCATCTATAGATGGCGATTTCCCATTAGCCTGACGGCCACCCACAGAGGAACAACGGCCACCCTGCGCCTACCGGAAGATATTGGCGAATTCTGTGCCTGACTGGATCTGCCAGACGTCATCATCCCTGATTGGTACTCGGATCTATACTCTCCGCTGGTCCACTATGCTGACGGACGCACCTGAACTTTCTCGGATCCGCAGGGACCCAGACCAAAAGAATGCTCCTGGCTCCCGCAGACAGAAGAAGCAGAAATCCCACCAGGCGACCAGGCCCCATGCTGGAGACTCCAGTAGCAACGACTCCTTCCCGAGATGACTTATCTCCCAATTGTAACGAGCTAAGTATCCACATTGACACTCATGTCTGCTCTGCCCCAATTCAGCCCCCCTCCGTCCCGCGGCAATGGGACGGAGGGGACGGAAGGTCACGGGACAGACCGTGACTCTTAAAGCCTCTCTATTATCACCTCTCACCCACACTGGTCACCCTGATGATAGCTATGCTTAGTCAGCTGTTTCCACAGTATTTCTTTTATTGCACTTATTATAATGCCGTGTGTATCTTTGCCATGTTTATCATATGCTATATTGTGCTTGGACCCCTGTGGCGTCTATGCTGATACCTGTAGGGGCGTTGTGGGCCGACGGTTTGGCTGGAGCCGGCGACACACAAGGCCTCACATCCTGCCTATATATAACCTCCCTTGTTGGGTCTCGGGTACTGGCCAGGCCTTACCTTAGTTGTTGAAGGAATCCTACAAAAGTTAGGGTCCATATCCCTACCCACTGTCCCACCTGCTCTGGCCCCTCTGGAGCAACGGTTATGTCCACTACTATACCCACTAAGTTATTCGGGGATCGTCTCCCACAGTTGGGCAGATGACCCGCCTGAGGGGTAGTGTACATAATTTCTGGTGATTCATTGATCTCTCTGTGTAGTGTTGTGATTTGTCCCATGTAACCGTTTCCCTCTTGGATCCGTCTAGTGTCTTCTCTATTTGCTGAATCTCTCTCTTCCCTTCCTCTTGTTGCCCCCCTCTTTATCTATTTATTTTTTTGTTTTTTTCAGGCCTCTTCTAGACCCCACATTCCCTCTAAAAACCTAACTTACATTGAGGGGGTTCCTGCACGATCCCCTGTCCTGATCCTATGCCTGTACCACTACTGAGGCGCCTACCCTTACTCCACCTGCCTCTTCCCATGACGTGCCCAACGGACCTAGTCCTTCTCTCACTGAATGCTCGGGGCCTCAACTCCCCAGAGAAGAGAGCTAGGATTTTGGGGGACATACACCACCATAGACCATGTATCGCTCTCCGACAGGAGACGCATTTCAAGCATGGGAAGGTAAGCAAACTTTGCAACTATCGCTACCCCTCGGCTTACCATGCCTCCTCACCCTCTAATAAATCTAAGGGTGTTTCCATCTTGATACAACCTTTGAGCTACACACGGAACTAAAGGATGATGGTGGCCGATACCTCATCTTGACAGGCTCCATAGCTGGCACTCCAGTGACCATTGCCTGTGTTTACTTGCCAAACCGGCAACATACCCGTTTCTTCACGTTTATGGCCAAGCTGGCAGAGGTATCGAGGGGCATAGTGATCCTTGGGGGCGATTTTAATGTGGCCCTAAACCCCATGATTGACACATCGGACAAGAAATCATCCATACCCTATAGGACGCTTAAACATTTAAAATCCAAGCTCCAGACCCCTAGCCTCTTTGACACGTGGCGTACCCTTCATCCAGATGGCAGGGATTTCACATACTATTCCCCCCTTCACTCAAAATATTGCCGCATTGACTACATCTTCGTCACACAACGAGACCTACCGAAGATAACTAAATCCCTCATAGGTAACATTACTACGTCCGACCGCGCACCGGTCCTCACTACTTTAACCCTGCACCCCCCAACCACCCGCCAGTCCACCTGGAGACTGAACTCCTCTCTTCTGGCGGACCCGGGGGTCGTTTCCGCCATTGAGACAGATTTACGCAACTACTTTGAGATAAATGCTGGCAGTGTTCCCTCCCCGATGATGGTCTGGGAGGCTCATAAATGCGTGGTCCGGGGCCGTTTCATTTCGATAGCGGCCAAGCAGAAACGGGACAGGATGGATAGTTTGCAGCTTCTGTGCGGCCGCGTCTCTGGGCTGGAATCCAAACACAAGGAATCTCTGGCGGCGGGGACCTAGCTCGAACTTCTAGGTGCCAGGAAGGAGTTGTCTGCTCTGCTGGATGCAAAACCCTGCAGGGCCTTCACTCTTAGAAATAGCATTTATTACGAGGGTGGCAATAAGTGTAGGAAACTCCTGGCCAGAACAATCCAGAGCTACTATAATAAGCTCTATAATCTAGACTCGCACCAGCCTCGGGACGGGGCTGCGCGGGAAGCACGACTAGCTCTTATTCAAGCCTTCCTACACAATTCGCAAATGCCTAATCTAGAGGAAACATTGGCCCAGTCCCTAGAACAACCCATCACGATGACGGACCTGACGGTCGCAATATCTCAAACCAAACTTGGTAAAAGCCTGGGCCCGGACGGCCTCCCGGCTCAATATTACAAAACTTTCCAGGTGTAAGAGACTCACCGTCTCACGTCACGGAATCACGATACGGGATCGCGCATGCGCACAACGGGCCAGGGCTGCCTCTCTCGGCGCACACGCACGTCGGCTCGTGGCTCCTCCTGGCGCAAGCGCAGGAGCCCTCTTAAGACGCGGCCACACAAATCTTCGGCGTCCTACTGTTTGCAACAGTGAACGCCGAAGATTCACGCTCTGCAACCGCAGACCGATTAGACGGATTAGACCCCTAGCAGCAAGCTATTCCCTCACATTGAAGGAGCCCCGAATCCTCTACCACCCAACACAAGGGGACTGACACCCGGGAGCCAGGCATCACTCAGCCAAACACCCACTACGAGTGCCAGCAGCAGCAAGCTTCACAACCGCAAGTATCTGGGACTACTCTCCCATTACCCATAACGTGTACAATTGCTTAAACTGGATTAGTCAAATCGTATATAAGCAACTGTGTGAATATTGACTGTAGATCATTTACTATCACCACGTAGTGCTGTTCAATGTTAGAACTGGACTCTCTGAGGCAAAAACTTATATACAAATTGCACTAGTACTTGTTTCCATATATCATCTGTGAATTGATTCAATTACCCTAGTGGGGAATAGTGGATTAACCAATAGTGCTCAGTACCATACTTCACCACCGGGTGTCTCCCTCACAGTTAACCCTGTCACCTCCAGTAACTACAACTTTTGATACCACGGTTCTGAATGATGTGACAGGTCTCACACACTTCTCTAATTTGATGAGACAGACTGTGAGGTACACACTCCGCAGTTGAGATCCTAGGCTTGCATTGCAGAGTTGTTACACCAGGAGACCCTTAATTCTCACTTTCTCTCGGCATATAACAGTATCGACGACCGCACAGTCCTTCCTGCCCAAACCTTAGAAGCGCACATATCGGTCATACCCAATGAGGGGAAGGACCCACAGCTCTGTTCCAGCTACAGACCGATATCACTACTTAATGTGGACTTAAAGCTGTTCACCAGGATCCTGTCAAACCACCTTCTCCCATCCATGCCTTCCCTGATCAACCTCCATCGGATGGGGTTTGTCCCTGGCCGAGAAACTAGGGACAATACTATCCGAGCCATTAACCTAGTCCACTGGCTAGAAACGCACAACAAGGAAGCAGTCCTGTTTTTCACTGATGCAGAGAAGGAGTTTGACAGGGTCGCATGGGACTTTATGCTGACGGTTCTCACTTACATCGGTTTGGGACATCGCATGCTGGGGTGGATCCGTGCGGTCTATTCCCGTCCTTGGGCCAGAGTCTGTACGATGGGTTGCCTATCTCCCCCTTTCGAGTTCACGAATGGGACGCGACAAGGGTGCCCCTTGTCGCCTACCATTTTCATACTAACACTGGAACCCTTCCTCAGACTGATACAAGCTGACTCCCAGATACATGGCGTCCACATGGGTGGCCGCGAACACAAAGCCAATCAGGAAGCCAATCGGCGAGTAATGACCTGATTGACCGGGAAGCCGGCTCAATGCTGATTGTCCGGGAACCTAGCTTTTCAGCCAATCAGAGGAAAGTTTCCTCTGGCCGTAAGTTCCAGTATCGGAGCATTGTACTCACCCAAATGCTCAGATACTGGAACTTACGGCCAGAGGAAACTTTCCTTTGACTGGCAGTTCCGTAGGGGAACATGGAGCCAGCTTCCCGTGCAGTCAGGAAGCCATGCGGCATATAATGACCCACCTCCTGGTTTCCTGATTGGGAAGCCGACTCATTGCTGATTGGCTGAAAAGCCAGGTTCCCGGCCAATCAGCATCAAGCCGGCTTCCTGGTCAATCAGGTCATTACTCGCCGATTGGCTTCCTGATTGGCCAGGAAGCCGGCTTGATGCCGATTGGGTGGGAAGCCGGTTTCCCAGCCAATCACAATCAAGCAGGCCAAACAACATGGAGCCGGCTTCCCCGGCAATCAGGAAGCTGGGTTGGCATGTCATTACCAGCTGCCCGGCTTCCTGATTACCCGGGAAGCTTAATCCATGCCAGCGGAAGCACCGGTATCGGCGAGCACCGAAAGCAAAATATTAGTACTCGTTACTGAAAAAACGGTATTGGTGCATCCCTAGTTTTGATTAAAAAATTTTTTTGATATTGGGACATGTAGATTGTCATGAAGGACAAGTAGATTTTTATAAAATGCCCCC
>NW_017306689.1:238040-252559 GCF_000935625.1 Nanorana parkeri | reverse complement strand
CCCTCCCCCTGTGTTGGTTCCACTGCTGACTTCTGAAGGTTCAGGATCCAATCTAACTTTTGTAGAGGATGACAGTCAAGCTGACATTCTCAGAGAGAGTCTGTGCTCTTAGCAGGAGGTCATCTAGTTATTCTACAATGGGAATGCCCTGTAAGCATATGAAGAATAGCACTGGAGTTAAAGGAGAACTATGAGATGAGTGATTTCCACTCACCTCATAGTTCTAGCCAACCTGTGACAATGAGACTGTCACAGGTTGGCTCAGTAGATCGGGAGGTGAGCGAACACATACCGGGTTCCCTCACCTCTTGATCCTGTCACGGCTCTCTGCCGTGACAGGGGGGTTTGGATTCCCCTCTCCTATCTGCCAGCGCTGACTGGCAGAACGGACGGGGGAGGAGGCGGGTACAGCTGGCTCTGCCTCTAGATAGGCAGAGCCAGCTGTCACTCACGCAGCTGGGCGTATCTCGACGTCGAGGTCGGGATCCGCTCCGTCGTCTCAGTATACCGCGAGCTGCAGCTTGCGGTATACTGAGCTTAGGGTAACGCGAGGACGCTAGTTTGTGTCCTCCCGTTACCCTAAGGAGAACTATGGAGAAAAACACTGACCCCATAGTTCTCCTTTAAGACCTTGGTAAATACTAGGGGCGCGGAAGACAGACTAAATGGAAGGGCATCAACCTAGTAATGTTATAGGCCCACCACAAATTGCAAGTAGTGTTAATAGGCTGGAAAGATGAGGACATGCAAGTACATGTTCTTGATGTCCACAGAGGCCAGGTAGTTCCTCTGATTGAAGAATGTTATGACCGATCTGTTGGATTTTATGCAATCAAATTCACACATTGAGTGTTTTGAGATCCAGAATGGGAAAAATGACCCATTTGAGAACAGTGCACAGGTTTGAATAGAAACTTTAGAGGTTCTGCCAAAGAAGAATAAAGGTCTGTTAGCCTGTGCAAAAACAGAGGCAGGTTGGAGCACTTGAATCGGTGTGGAGGAAGAGACTGAAATTCAAAGTTGTAGCCCCTGGACACCACCTATTTTACCCATGCATCAGAGATGCACTTGTTCTCAGGCTTGAGACAGACCATATCCTTTAAGCCACCAGCACAATAGGGTAATGCAGCATGCATGACCTCTAAACATACCAAAACTGAATGATCAGAAGGGACAGTTTTGACATTTTTGGGGATAGTTTCAAGATTTTTATCTTTAGCCCATACCCCAAAATTTTGGCAAATGGCCATGACGGCAATAGAAGGTTGCAAAGCAGGGTTTGCTAGGGCCAACAAGGACTTGGAAAGTGTTTTTGAAACAATTGTAAACTTGATCTTCGAAAACTAGAATATCAATTGTTTAGAAGTCAGGAACAGTCAGTTTTGTTAATGGGAATGGCCCACTTCTTAGTAAACTCTTCCTCCATGGGATACTGCTTAGTAAAGATTTTGAGAGGAGTTTCCCAATCTTTGTACAAAAAAGGGTTTCAGTAAGGAATGTACTTGCAAAGTCTTAGTACCTTTAAGGTAGCCAAGACTTGGAAAATAAGTGGTCTCAGAAGCAGGGAGTTCCAGTGTCAAGCTGGCTATACACCAGTAGAATGTCTGAAAAAATGTAAACATTTTCATAATTGTTCAGTTTCGTTCAATCCTGAAATAGTTATTGGGGTTAGGTCAACAATCAATGTTGAACATCGTGACAAAAAAGATCTTCTACGAACATATACATGAACAAAACTTTTACAGTGAATGCGGTTTCCGTTCAAGAAACACCATTCATTTCAAGACTGCATATTAAAATCAAACAAAATTCCGAACAATAGCCTAACATTCTCTAATGCTATTATTATTATTAAAGTGATATCAAAATGTTTTCAAGCTATATCAAATGCTGATTACATCACTTACAATGGATGCTGCTTCTTGATATTTAAAGGTTTAGTTTCCTGCAGAATCAGCTGGTCCCCTGAGCACTGGACCTGGTGTCCTGTTTTAGGGTGGCTCCTTTCCCTTGCAGGGTCCTGTTGAGCCAATCTTGTGTGTGTTAGTAAGTTTTGTGTCTCCACAAACACAGACACAGCAAGGCAAGCCTCTCCAGTGCTCCCTGCTTCCCTCCCCTCCTTCATTATCCCATGTCTAAGCTAGCCGATGGAGAGCTGTTGGAAACTCTGCTCTCCCTTGTGCATTGTTAGCCTCTGTAAAATACACTCTCCGGGTGTGCCATTCCCCGGTGTGTCCTGCATCTTTCCTCCACCTGTTGGGCAGTGTCCTGCTTGCATTAGTCCAGCGCCCCTTGGACCCCTGCTCTTCCTAGTGCACTGCTGTCAGCTGTGTCTGCACAGGTGTGTTGGAGGGCTGCAACCTGGGAGCTACCCTTCTGCACAACATTCTCACCATCAGAGAAGACCAGGCCAGTGAGAGATTTATCTAGGGGTGGCCTTGGTCTTTAAGAAAACCACCCAATAAAACAGAAAAACGGCAAACAATGTATAGGTTTTGTACAGGTTTTATGCTGCTGGAACTACTAATTCACTTTAAAATATCATAAATTGTGGGGGGTGTGGCCGACCATGGAGGAGTGAGGAAACACTGCTGTGAGCTCTGCGATACCGGGGCCCCTTGTCAGCTAACTTGGCAATGTAGTCGTGATGGGCGACTTGGTCAGTCTAACATCGGTAGTTTGTAAACTGTTAGAAGGTATAATTAAGGACTATTTGGTAAAATTTGTTAAGGATAAGGGCATAGTTAATGACAATCAGCATGGGTTCAGGAAAGACCGTTCCTGCCTGACTAACTTGCTAACTTTTTATGAGGGGGTAAGCAGAGATATGGATGGAGGGAAGCCGGTAGATGTGGTATACCTGGATTTCTCAAAGGCATTTGATACGGTACCACACAAGCGCTTACTTCACCAGCTGAGGTCTATGGGCATAGATGAGGTGGTTACGGGAACATGTCCAGAGAGTATCTGTAAATGGCACCTTTTCGGACTGGGCTAGTGTAATGAGCGGTGTGCCTCAAGGATCTGTGCTGGGTCCGATACTGTTCAACCTATTCATTAATTACATCTGGGAGGGAATAAATAGCCATGTTTCCGTGTTTGCAGACGATACAAAAATACTAGAAACTCCGAAACTCCTTATATGGGTTGGACTTGATGGACGTATGTCTTTATTCAACCCCAAATACTATGTAACTATCTAAACCTACTGTACTCCCCACTATATGTCAGACACCCAGACCTCACTTGTTGCTCCTTCCACCTCTTGGACTAGAGACATATCGTCCTACTTCCGCCGCCACGCGACCGCAGGTGACTTTTCGGCCGGCCGCGAAATGGCACAGAAAGTCGCCCAAAAGAAGAAGGCCGCAGCCGCGCCGTCTCCTGCACCTCTGCCAGGACTCCGATCCTCTGCCAGACCCTCGGGGCCGCGAGCGCTGGATCCGTCGGCCTCCCCCGCTCTCACTGATCTGTTACCTCCGTCTCCTGAAGCCCTACACCAGCCAACAGCGGAGGGCACCGTGGAGATGCATCACACTACTGCTGGGGAGGTATGTGATCTACTTGCTGCCTTTCGGGCACATTTTGATTCATGGGCTGAGCGCTTGGAGAGCGCCTTGAGGGGAGAAGTGAGGGAGCTCCATCAAAGGGTCACTGCTGCAGACTCCAACATATCAGCCATATCAGCCTCAGTGTCTAAGCAGGAAATGCATTTGGGGGCACTGGAGGCAGCTCAGGGGTCCCACCACACCCAGCTCCAACAACTACAGCTGAAATTGGAGGATGGGGAGAATCGCAGTCGCCGCAACAACATCCGCTTGCAGGGGATTCCTGAGGCCACTCAAGGCGCTGATCCACAGGCCACTGTTACTGCGATTCTTAACATGGCCCTGGGAAAACCCACCACCACCTTCATCGATCTGGACAGAGTTCATCGGGTTTCCAGGTCCGTCCCGGGACCTCCGAATCGTGTCAGAGATGTCCTGTGTTGGGTGCACTTTTACGCTATTAAAGAGGAAATCCTTCGCTCTGTGTGGAGATCCGGTCCTTTCGACTTCGATGGAGCTTCCACACAACTACTACCTGACCTCTCCCACCTGACCCTGGCGACATTCGGTAAAACCTCTGCTAGATGTTATTCGCCAGGTGGGTGCCACCTACCGCTGGGTCCAGCCTTTCAGCATCCTGATACGCAAATGCACCGAGACTTTTCACCCAACTGCCCGAGCTCTTTGGCTTCTTGGAGACGGATCCGGTTCTGGTCCCGGACTGGCTTGACCTTCCTTTTACTGGAGAGGTCTCCCAATCTGTTGCGGTCCTGCCTCAACGCCAGCGGCGGGCCCACTCACGCTCCAACCGAGAGGGCAGAGGCCCGCTCTATCTGCCAATCCATCCACGAATGAGGGCTGATCTGCTGTTCACTGCCTGCTGATTCCCCACTGCCATGTTAAGTGCCTAATCTATTGCCTGGAACTCTTAGTGATATTTGATGCCTGGTCTAACTCACTTTTCCTCCTAGGTCATTGTGGGATGTTTTTTTGTGATGTCTCTTTATTGACCCCCCTGACCTAGTGGACTCCTTGATGGGCTTCCGCTAACTCACGGGCAACCGCATCGCGTTTCCATGTATTTGTTATACCTTGGGCACTGACTTCCATTTAACAGTGGGGGGCATACGGTTTATAATGTTTATACTGTTCTTACTGTTATGCGGTTTTGCTGTTTATGCTATTTGAGGCCATGCTGCAGGAGCTTTCACTAATGGCTACACCAGACGGTTCTCCCTGCCCTTGACAGGGATTGGGGGCGTCCGCTCTCCTCTTGTTGGCACTCTCCCTAACTGTGGGGGGCGTAGGAGACAAGGAGACAGCGACCCCCGGACAGACTCCTTGCCCCATAGCTGGAAGACGTTTGTGGGATGGATTGTATATTCTGCTTAGCTCTAATGAGTGTCGAGACTGGTTGCAACCTTTATGTCGTTTTCATTATGGGGCCCCGGTGGGCATCTCGTTCCCTCATTCTCGAACACTTCTCCCCACATAGGTGTTACGTCTCCCATTGGAGACCGTAATCTAGCTTTGACTAGAAGTTTGTTTTTGCACGTAGCGGCTTAGGCTGCCCTTTTTGTTTTATATTTTTTTGTCTGCCCCATTCCTGGGCCATTTATACTTCTCATCTCAACTAACCCTCCTCACTTCTGACCTTTCCCCTTACCCTACTCCGGCTCCTTTCTCTACCCAACTACTCTACTCTAGCTACCTTTCTGGGTTTCCCCCCTCTCTGTCCCCCGCGGTCCAGCCACCTCTGCCCTCGACCCCTGATTTGTTCCTATTCTTCTTTATCTCCCACTCTCTGCCATGGCGCCACCTGTTGATGCCCCTGTGGAGCTACGCACCTATAACGCCAGGGGTCTTAATGCCTCATCCAAAAGGGGGCAGATCCTGTACCATATGCACAAAACATAGGTGCACATCGCCATGTTTTAGGAAACACATTTCCAGATTGACCACACTCCCTCCTGTGCCAATAGGTATTTTACATCCTGGTACCATAGTACCAACGATATCCAAAAGTCACGGGGGGTCTCTATTCACAAGTCTCTTCCAGCGCTGGTCCTGGACCATAGGGCAGACAAATTCGGACGGTATCAGTGGCCCAAACTATTGCTCTGGGGTCAGACCTATACCATCGCCAACTTCTATCTCCCTAATACTGATCAGGCTGCTTCAGCGATCCGGCTCCTTAAAGAGCTGGAGGGTTTTGCAGAAGGGGATGGTGATGGTGGGGGGAGACTTCAACATGGCCTTGGAACCCAGTATCGATTCGTCCACGGGGCGCTCTGCCCTTTCCTTCGCCAAACTGCATAAGGTTCGGAGACAGCTCTCTTGCCTGCACCTGGTTGACACTTGGAGAGTTTTACACCCTCAATCTAGGAACTACACTCACTTTTCCGCACCTCATCACTCCCTTACTTAAATAGACTATTTCTTCACCTCTCACCACTTGTTAGACTGGGTTACCTCTTGCGACATTGGCCACATGGTTTGGTCGGACCATGCTGCAGTTACACTGTCCCTGCAGATCCCACTGGCCCCCGCCCGGGAATGGACATGGAGACTTAATGAGTCCTTGCTGTCTGACCCGCGCTGTGTCGCTGCTCTACGGGAGGGTATTACCCAATTCTTAGACGTCCATGCTTCTGACCCCACCCCTCTCCCTCTTCAGTGGGAGGCACTGAAAGCGGTCCTGCGGGGAACACTGATCCAGCAGGGCTCCAGACTGAAGAGGGAAAGGTCTAAGAAGATTCGGGAAGCCATCAAACACCTCACTGACTTAGAGACTCAACACAAGAGTTCTCCCTCGTCAGATCTCATGTTGAGCACCTCTCAAGCTCGCCTGCACCTACTCAACCTTGACTTGGTGACGCGCACGTACCAGGCTAAACTAGAGACGAGGGCCTATGAGACCCGTAATAAATGTGGGAGAGCCCTGGCTAAAAAGCTACACCCAAGAGCTGCACACACCTATATCCCTCAGGTTCGTTCACCAACGGGAGTCCTAATGCATTCACCTACAGAAATCCAGGGTGCATTCGCGGAATTCTACACCTCATTCCGGGATCGGAAGATTCATCCCCGAGCCATGACGCACGGGTCTCGGCCTATGTTCATGACAATGCCCTCCCTGAGTTGGCAGACTAAGGCAGAGGCGTTGGAGTCCCCTTTTTACCATGGAGGAGTTGGTGGCGGCCCTCAAATCCGCACCCATTGGCAAGTCTCCCGGCCCAGACGGCTTCACTGTGAAATTTTACAAACACTTTAGGGACTCGCTAACTCCCTTCATGCTTCGGGTCTTTCAGTCTGTGTCCCAAGGCGCAATGTTTCCGAGGCAGGCATTGGAGGCCCACATCAAATTGATTCCTAAGCCAGACAAGGATCACACTCTTTGCACGAATTACAGGCCGATCGCTTTGATCAATGTCGATGTGAAACTGTTTGCTAAAATGATCGCTACCCGATTGAAGCCTCTTCTCCCGGGAGTGGTCCATCCCGACCAAGTGGGGTTTGTCCAAGGCCGAGAGGCGAGGGACAACACTATTTGGACCTTACTCCTGATGCACTATGGCTAAACGTCAAACACCCCTCTGTGCCTCTTGTCCGTGGACGCCGATAAGGCGTTTGATCGCCTAGATTGGACCTTCCTCAGACATTCCTTGACACAGATGGGTGTACGCTCCAATATGCAGAGTAACATCATGGCCCGGGTTAGAGTCAATGGTACACTATCTCCTACCTTTAGGACCTCTAATGGCACTCGGCAGGGCTGCCCATTGTCCCCTCTCCTTTATGTACTCACCATGAAACCTCTGGCAGTTGCCCTCCGTCAGAATTCTGCATTTCAGGGCTTGCTTGTGGGTTCCCACAGGTCTTAATTTGCATTGTTCGCAGATGATTTATTGCTCTATGTAACCCAGCCTCATGTTACCATGCCTTCTATTCTACAGGAGTTTGAGCGGTTCGGAGCTCTCAGTAATTTTAGGGTAAACATCTTCAAATCGAAGATTCTTAATGTCTCCTTGGGTGATGATGACCTTCGCCTCCTCAACAGCAACTTCTCCTTCCGTATATGCGCCACTTCATTGAAATACTTGGGAACCCATCTCCCTAGGAATCTGACCGATCTCTATACCCTGAACTTCCGCCCCTTACTTGCGGAGGTGTCTAGAGCCCTGACTTCCTATGACCGTAAAATCCTATCTTGGCTAGGTCGGATTAATGTACTTAAAATGGACATTGTCCCAAGGTTCCTGTACCTATTCCAGACTCTACCCATCGCTCTCCCTGCTATATTCGCCTCGGCTGTGTTGGTCCGCATTGTGGACTGGTTCCACAGAGCTGGAGACAAAACAGTGGGTCCACCTGGAGGCAACCCTCACAGCTGCTGACCTGCTGGCCTTGCCCTGGATACCACCTAGCTCCAGGATCAAATCCTGCACTTTTCCACTCTTGACCTCGCATACTCTGGGGTTGTGGGACCGCTATGTCGCTCGTCTGGGCATCTCCTCCTATTTGGGCCCGATGACCCCGCTCTTCGGTAACCCGGCTTTCCCTCCAGCGTTGACCAAGTTTGCACTGGGTCGATGGAATAGAGCAGCACACCGTCACCTTACCTCGGCCCCAGGGGCCCTACCCATGGACTCAGCTGCGCGCTCTGGCACACTTCGGGGAACTTGGCTAGCTGAGGGACAGTTGCGCTCCTTTATCGCCTCCTTCCCCACGACGGAATGCTTCCAGACAGACCCCGCCGCCTTCGACTCTCTACTATTGGCCTCCTCGCCCCCGATGCACTCGGTTTTCCTTATCTATTCTATCCTCTCCGCTATGACTTCCCCTACTCTTCCGGCCTACACATCAGTGTGGGAACGAGAGCTGGGGAATGTCGTGATGGAGATTGAATGGGAGCGCTCATTTGTGCTTACTCACTCCCTCTCTATTGCCAGCACAGCTCATGAGTAGAACTTGAAAATCCTTACTAGATGGTACAGATGCCCGGCAGTCCTCCATCGTATATACCCGACCACCTCAGATTCATGCTGGCACTGTAAGGAATCTCTGACTCACATCTGGTGGAGCTGTCGTATGCTTCAGGAGTTATGGTGAGGGGGTTTGAGGATCTACCTCAGAGTGACGGGGATTACAATTGCTAATGATCCTAAGATACTGCTGATCTCGATGCTTCCTGGGTCCCTGAAGTCGGTCAAAAGAGGCCTCCTGCGACACTTTCTCACTGCTGCTAGAACAGTCATCCCGCGACATTGGCGAACACAGGTGGTCCCTACTTTAGTTGAATGGGCGGTGGAGATGGACCGCATAGCTGACCTAGAGAACCTCTTGGCGGAGGAGCATGAGACTGGCCCTAGATATGTGCACACCTGGTCTGTCTGGATCTCATTTAGGGGATCAACTGCCTTTACGTAGGCGGTATCGTCTTGATTTCATGGCGTACTGAGGTACAGGGATCCCATGACAGGGAACAGGTTCTTTCTTTCCTTCTTTCTTTCTTTTCACTCTTCTTCTCAGCCCCCGAAAACCTAACCCCCCTCTCTTTTTCTTTTCCATGTCTCTCCTCTGACTAGTCTATTCTCCTTGTCCTCCTGATTCCCCCCTATTTTTTGTCTCTCTCCTACACCTTTCCTCCTGCTGGTGGGCCTACCCTGGATAACATCCCGTCCGAAAACCCACATCCTAGATCCTGCCACACATTGGCCCCTTTCTCAAGCTATCTCAATATGGCTGGATTAAATGTTAGTTATCATACATCTATACCCATAAAGCTCTTGAATGTAGACACCGGGGACTTGTGGCTTGATGGCAGGCTTTCTTCATGATTCTACTCCAGTTTGCCTAACCAATCTGGAAATCACCTGCTAATGTATACGGGTTCTAGACTCTAGCCTCGTGCCTGGGTCGGATACGGGACATACTTCCTCTGCTTTGTGATATACCTTCTCAGGAGTATCCCTCCCCCTCAATTCCTCTTTATTTGATGTTACTACTGTGGATGTTACCATGTCTGTATGATTGACTTTCTTGATTTGTACTGAAAACTTCTAATAAAATCAGATTGAAACAGACATTGTGACATTGATTCAGTGACTATAAAAGTATAAAATGAAACGGATTATTAACCAAAAAGTCATTTTGCGCAACTCAAACAAAATAAGACAAATAAACCATACCTGAAAATCCTGACATCATTTGTTTCCTTGTCCTAAATGTCATGCAAAAATAAAATATTAACAAATAAAACCAAGAAGAAACATTAGGGGTATAATCATACAGAAATAAAGGTGTTATTCAATACATTTACTGCAAGTGAATCAAACACACTATCTATTTCTCCCACCCATGAAAGATCATGGTCATTGTATTTCTGCTTTGTCTAAAACTGATGACGCTTTATCAGTGCCTGCTTCTGCACTGCTTCATTGTATATTGATACTTCTTCCGCTTTACTCACAAAAATTGATTTTTCTGTAGTTATTAATTTAAGGTTTTGTGTATAAACATTATTTCTCATTCCCCTTACAAGGGTAAGAAACAACCCTATTCTTCCTCTCCTGTAGCTTGGATGAGGAGATGCCCAATATTTCAGGTTCAGTTGGAACTCTTCCAATAGATTCTTTATCTAATGATGAATCCTTATGGTCCTTGGAGGAGGATATTAATCCAGCTGCAGATTTTCAGTCGCCTATGGTGTCTCAACATCAAAAAGAAATTGTGGCATTTTTGTTTAAAACTTAAATTTACAGGCTTCTGCAATTTCTACGTCTTTTGCCATATCTATTTAAACCTGCAGGTGTTTCTTTGACAGATTTATATACACAGATTGGGAATCTCTAAATATATCCTTTCTGGATGATTTTTTTTAAATGGTCTGTTCCCCTTGAGGTTGACTTCCCTGTTTCTTGGCTTTTCTAGCACTGTTAGCCATGGTTCTTATTTTCCGGACTCTAGCTACCTGGTCTAAGATTGTAAATGCTTACTGCAAGTGTTAATTCCCTTAACAATATTTTCTGGGTTTTTACACAAACCTGTTTAATAAAAAAAATATGATGCACATGTGCTGTCTGTCTGTTTTAAGTAGAATATTTTTTCTTAAACTTATTTCTCTTTCTAAAATCCCCATCCAATAAAACGATATGCAAACTATTTACATAAGTGCAAACACTGATGAACAGCATTCAGCATGCCGTTAGTGCACAGGGAGGGATGCCTGCAGGTTGTACCGGGATCACAGCACCCCTCATTGCTATGGCAACCTACTACAGGACCAGAGCACAGAAGCATTATGTGTCCCCATAGCCACAGGGACCTGTTAACCTTGCACATGTGCAGAACAGGCTGGCCTGCCCATCGGCCAAAGGTGTTGCTATGCAGCAGACAGAACAACAATGTTGTATCCGCCATTGCCGCTGTCATAAAAGCATCGGTGCTCAATCGGGCCACATGGATGGCGCACATTAGGATGAAAGGGAGGGGGAGATAACCCAATATTAATCGATCGAACATATAAATAATACTGTAAATGTCAATAGATTTTATACAGTGCAAATGTGAGGCATCATAAAAATATACACAAAACAAATGCAGACCTGACAGTGCAATCACAATAATCAATGCAAAACTGACATGCAGATATGCAAATGGTAGATATAACAATTCATGCAGAACAAGTAGAAAGCATTGTATATATCAGACAAAGTACTCATGAAAAGAAATAGGTTAATCCACTGTTCCCACCAAACCAAGGTTATCTGTCAATGAGGAAACATGTGTAGCTCACTGCATACTTGATATGGGGATAGAGAACCCAAGTTATGCAAAACTTGAACTTGTTTTCCTTGGAGAAGAAGCACTTAAGAGGGAATATGATCGCAATATACAAATGGGAACTGCAGTATCAGGGATAAACTGTTTAAGTTAAGGACTAAGTTGGACAAGAAGCTGTTTAGTCTTAAACTCTGTAAAGGGTTTTTTACTATCAAAACAGTACAAATGTGGAACTCCCCTCCACAATTAGTGGTATCAGCTGAAAGTGTCGATCATTTCAGAAAACATTAAAAGCTGGCCATACACTTTACAACCATCGCACGACATTCGTCTTGCGATGGTTGTAAAGTAATTAAACGCTCGTATGATCTGCCCATCTTGGACAGGCAGATCGTACTTGCGATCATAGCAAGCCCGCCCCGCTGAGGGGAGGGCTTCCGATGATTCCAATGTCGCACAGGCAGTGTGCGCTTGCGCACATGACAGTTGCGGCATTTGTCTTACGAGCACGCCACAAACCCGCTCGTTTCCAACCTGTTCGTAAGACAAAAGACGTGGGACCATACAGTAGAAGCGGTCGCACGCCTTAAATACACCTTCCGATTATCGTACGATCGCGGGATTTCCCGTGATTATCGTACGGTAATCGGCAGGTGTATGGCCACCTTTAGACGAGTTTCTCAGTTCACAAAATATACAGGGTTATGGTTGTTTATAACGACATGTACACACACACACACACAACCTGTGTGTAAAATCTACATAAAAACAGAATGCAATGATTTGCAAATCTCATAAACCCATATTTTATTCGCAATAGATCCCATAATATCAAAATATATCCAATATTGAACCTTTTTGCTGCCAAGGCCTTTGTTACACTTTTAACCTCAGCTGGCCACACCATTTTTGCAATTTCTTTTACCTTTTTCTTTAACCACTTTGTGACAGGAGACATACACTGTACGTACCGCCACAATTTGCCCAAATGACTGACCACGTACACTGTACATGATCAGCTATTTGGGCTCTGTAATGCTGATAAACGCTGAGAATCAGAGGTTACCATTCATTAATGGATAACTCGGTATTGAGGCAATGTATCTCAATGTATACCGGCTTTTTTTTCTAAACTTTCAGCAACATAAAGATTTATCTACAACTTTCTATTCTTGTTGAACGATCAGAAAGCCTTTAGTGACATCTGATTCTGTAATGCTGCAGGATCAGTGTCACTAAGATTATTATTGGCTGTTCTTAAGTTTGAAGCAGCCTAATAATAACCAAAAATTAATTAATTAAATTATCAAGCAGTAATAGTGAGATTCATTCACAATGACTGCTTGATATAATTAAATAAATAAAATAAACATGTTAAAAAAAGTGTAAAAACTAAAATAAAGTGTAAAAAAATAAAAAAAATGTAACAAATAAAAACAATATATTTAAATATAGGTTTATGCTATCATTAATATAAAAATTATCCCATTACAATGAAAATCTGCAGCTGTACTGAAGATTTGCTTTTCACACTATGGAGTTAATTTTTTATTTTTTTTTCAAAGTATGTTGCTGGCACTAAGTCTGACACTTAGGCCCCGTTCACACTAAGCAGTTTATCACGTGATTTCCGCTGCAAAATCGTGCATATTTCCGCGCGATATCGCTCTACGTAACTTGTCCAATGCATTTCAATGGAGCTGTTCACATCTCACAGCTCAATGTTGCCTGTATCTCGTCGCTCAAGCTTGTTGCTCGTACATGACCCTTATTTTCAGTGGATGTTGGCTCCAATAGACTCTATGGTGTTGCACGAAATCGTGCATTACTGGCGATATTGCATGACTTTGTCGTGCCATATCGCGCTACAGAAGGGTCACTTTTGCACTGCAAAATGGTCGGAAAGAACGATCACATCAAGATCGCTGTTGATTGGTTACAGCCCAATGTAGCAGCGACGAAGTCCCGCCCCGAAAAACGTGCTACGTAGCACGATAGAATGTGCAATGTCGCTCAATTTCACACGCAATGTAGCTCTAGCCGCTCAGCACGGAATTATGCAGAAAAATTTGCAATATCCATGTCGCTCAGTGTGAATGGGGTCTTAGTGATGGTGACATTGTATGTCAGGTGACTACTTTTAGCTTTAACTTTTAGAGGAAAAAGATGAAAATGTTAGGTTTTAGTTTTAGGCTGAGAAGAACAAAAACATTTCTAAAATCCTAGGAATGTGAGGTTTTCCCAAATAAAGGACAAATAAATGAATTTACTTAATGCATTTTCTAAAGGAAAAAAAAAACTGGGGAAAAAGTGTTTTCCATTTTTTCCTCTTTTTTTATATTTTATTTGTCCTAAGTGAGGCGTTAGGCACACATATGTGATATAGCCCTATATGTCCTCTAAAAAACAATACAGTAATACCTTGGTTTACGAGCATAATTCGTTCCGGAAGCATGCTTGTAATCCAAAGCGCTTGTATATCAAAGCGAATTTCCCCATAGGAAATAATGGAAATTCAGATGATTCGTTCCACAACACAAAAATATTCATATAAAAATTATTACAATACTGTACTGTAATATAATACTGTACAAAATATAAAGAAAAATAAACCAATTTCCGGTTACCTTGGTGGCTGGGGTGAGGGGGACAAGAGAGAGGAGGATTATTGTGTAGGACGACTTGGACGACTTTCACTAACGGAATCACTGCTATCTCTCGGCTCAATGGAATCTTTTTCATTATGTGAAACCTTAACAAGCAATCTATCCAATGTGACATTGCATTGTCCTTAAACAGACTCATTGCTCGCACTGCTACAGCCTTATTCGGGTGGTGCTTTTCTACAACATTTTGCTCTTATTGCAAAACATTGCTTGTATATCAAGGCAACATTTTTCAGAAATGTTTGCTTGTCTTGCAAAACACTCTCAAACCAAGTTACTTGTAATCCAAGGTATTACTGTATAGGGGTGTGGAATTTGTATCGGCTGACGCCCGGGACATGTTGTTCAGGGCGCCGGGCAAGTGTTTTTTTTTACTATTTTAGCCCTGCTACGGACAAGTAGCAGGGCTGTTTTATTTTCTTAAATTTGTGCCGAGAGCGGCGCTGCGAGCAGGGGGCATGGACGGAGCGGGGGGCGGGGACGGAGCGTGGGGCGTGGGGGGCGGGGACAGAGCGGGGGG
>NW_017306689.1:205766-237916 GCF_000935625.1 Nanorana parkeri | reverse complement strand
GGGGGCGTGGAGCCGTGACGGAGCGGGGGGCGTGGAGCCGTGACAGAGCAGTGACAAAGCCAGACGGTGCAGCTGTGACAGGCTCTTTATAACTATTAGTATTTGCGCTTGTGGATGTCCCCCCCTTTTTATTTATAAATGACAGCTGCAGCGAAAGACCAACAAAGCAAAAAACAATATGGCCACGAGAGTGCTAAAACAATACACCGCGCTATCTCCCTTTATTGTAAAAAACAGTTGAATAAGACCCCCTAAATCTCCAAGTAGACCATAAAACAACCCCAAAACACACTTATGTGTGTATACCACTGTATATATCAAATGTACACATAAAATACAATAGTTATGGTGCAAAAAATATATTAAACAATGTGAAATAATATGTGACTCATTAATATTCAAAGATATGCAAATCAATCAGCATAAATCATCAAACCATGTGAATAGTGTGTACATATATAAAGAATGATCAATAATAAAATATAAATATATAAATAACTAAAGTCCATATAAATTACAAAACTTCATCCGATCCTCACAGGACAAAGATGACTCGTGATCAGTTCAAACAGTGATGAAAAAATGTATATGCGTACTCATATAATCCCAATCCGAAGAAGAAACAATGCTCCCCACTCACCAGATTCAAATGGTCAAATCGCATTAATCACAGGACGCTACTTTCCCCAACCAAGTGATGCCTTCCAACAAGTGATGGCTATAAATCAATAAAACGGTCTCCTCCTCACACACTCATACAAATGGATAGTAGCCCGGATTTTAGCTCACCGATAAAGAAACAAATATACTGCACATAGCATAAAATCTTTAAAAAAAATTATTTTGCACAAAAAACAATAAATACTTACATCAATAAAAAGTGGATCCAGCTTGTAAGCCACAAAGGGGTATATCTCACAATATTCAGCAGGCCAATAGTCCTAACGCAGCTCCACAATGGAATGAACAGGATAGCAGCAATGTACACGCTCGTCCCCCACGCGTTTCGTCCTCATGGACTTTTTCAAGAGTGGCGTTCACATCGCAGCTATCCATCCTATATACCCGTAAAAATGTAAAAAATGAAAACCAGCCCGCTGCCCCATCTGCATTTGAATAAACGCGCCGTGTTTTCAACTGCAATCACGTGCAACCGCTCGGGCAGGGCGGTATTGCAGCAGGAAAACGCGCAATCTGCCTGGCATGACTGGGGTGTCATTAGAAAATAATGGCACTGCCAGCGTGATCGGCAGGGCTGTGCGACCCGTGACTGCCCGGTCATCGTGCACGAAACAGAGCGGATGGCTGGGTGGTCACGGAATCGCACACAACCGACGATCGTGCTGTCAGTGCCATTATTTTCTAATGGCACCCCAGTCGTGCCAGGCAGATTGCGCGTTTTTCTGCTACAATAATGCCCGGGCGATCCCACACGATCACGGTTGAAAACACTGCGCGGTGCATGTTGTGAAAATAGGTACATCTACCTTTTTCTAGCGATTGCCACACAGATATAAACCCATACATGCGAATGCAACCGCTGTATGCAACCGCACACGATCGCACGTCCTGGGAATCCCCAAGTCTGCACCAACCCTAAAGGGTAAATTCACTTTCCCAAGTAATTTGGGAAAATGGAATTACCTGCACAAATCTCCCTCCCACTATACTTACCTTTCGGCAAACGGTCCTTCCCATCCACCAGTACGGGTGTACTATCTGTACCTGTTCCATGTATTCTGAATTTCGCTCGCAAATTGCAAGCACTCGTTTTTCAACGCAGTCACCTGACGTCACTGACCAATGAGAAGTGCTTCTTAGCACTACTAAATACGGTTTTGGTTAAAATGATTTTTTTTTTGTATCAGGGCAAGTAGATTGTCATGAGGGACAAGTAGATTCGACCCCCACTTTAGTCCTTGGACAAGTAGTTTTTTCAAAAATTTCCAAACACACACCCCGGCAATATATAATATGTGTGGGTGCACTTTGTAAGAAAGTATATTACTGACGTGGAAGAATCACACGGCAAAAAAATGTCAAAAGTGTGTCAGTCATTTACGAACAGAAACTAAAAACCAGCTCAGTCATGAATTGGGTTAATTTTCAACTGCTGTTTTTAGCACTTGTAAAAGGCCCCCCCAAGCCATACATTTCCTGAAAGCACAGAAATGGCAGAATAAAAAGATGGTGCTACTAATTTTGTAGGTCCTGCAATAATTGCGCAAATGTTTATAAAAGCAATATTAAACTGATAAAAATACACAATTAAAATCGATAAAAGCACACTAAAATCAGTATCAGTGCACACAAAAAAATATTTTTCCAACAAAATCTAAAAGATAACACTATATTGGGTAATAATTTGAATAATATATTTGTAAACATTTTAAATTGTGCCTTTTTTTCAATAAAAAAAAAAGAAACAAAGGGACGCAAAACTGTAAATAAGCAACTTATGTTTAAAATCTGTGTTGTGGTAACGCCTGATCTGCAGTGCCAATTGTGCGCTGTGTTGGTGTGTGTTGTGATAAAATGATGCAGACATATATTTAATTGCAACACAGTGTATTACAAAGCACAACAATACATCACAGTCAAATTAATGTAATTTTAAAAAGAAATCAAGCACTGTGATGTGTTCTAACAACGCACTGCAGTGCATGTGCATAATATGGTACAAACTGTTGTACGTGACTACGGGGGGGGGGTTCAGGAAAATATCAGGGGTCTGATATGTCCCTTTTGATATAGAAAAAGAAATTGAGGATACAGAGTGAATGTATATCCATGTCAATAACAATGAACCGAGGACCCATATCTGTCCAATCCACAGTCCGACCAGTAAATGAGAGCCCTAAAATATTATTTTGCCAGTATACTAATGGTAGTTCATGTAAATTCATGTTTAATGAATACATTTTGTCCAGTGATATAAATTAAACATAAATCATCCAGTCATGTAGATCCACATCAATCACGAGCCACCGACTGCTTATCTGTACACACCGCAGAGACAGAACCTTCACCGGTGCAGAGACAGAACCTTCACCGGGGCAGAAACACCCTGGCCAGGTTCATATCCAAGTATTCTAGACAGTGAGTGGGACCCAACTTTCATCTCTGGGAGTTGAGGAAACGCTGCAGCATTCATATTGTTCTGTGGAAATCTGTCAACAGGGTCTGTTTGGGACTGACCTTCAACAGAAGGTTTTCCAAGTAACCCACAATGTGGACAACCTGAGAGTGCAATAGCGCATGGATAGAATCCTGGGAGCTGACAAAAGGAACACTTTCTGACCAAAAGCTAGGTAGACTTACTGTGAGGAACCTTAGATATCAACTTGCTGGTTCAGAGCATGCTCTTATCCCCAGTAACCTTCTTCATGAAGTATTCAAGTCTTCTTCAAAGGGACATTCTCCCACAATTCCATTGACCAAAACCTAAGCTACAGGAGACTACACATCTGTAAGGAAAGGAAGCTGCCAATGTAAATACAGCATCTACTCTACCAGGGTGTGCGTCGGAAAGGTCTTAGTGGGCTTATTCGTTCTTAAGGGAACCTATACTGGTGACCTAAAGGTGATCCTGCGCAGGTTGTTCAATGTCTAGACACTGGCTTACCTGATCAATGAGCATGAGCAACTTTTGGGACAAGGCGAATCCACCTTAGAGTCTGAGGAGGTATGCATTTTCACTTCCACAACCTCCACTTCATCTGGCATGAGGGTGGTATCCATAGCGTGTCCAGCAGGCAGTTAGATGAGGAAGGAGAAGGGAGACTGTGCTTGAACCCTCTGTGGCCGGATGCATCAATCGTAGCAGATATCTGTTCCATGAAAACCGTTATGGAGGCAGCAAAATCTTCTTTGCTAAGACAGGAAGAATGTGGTACCCCCTGATGGGTCAATAGACGTATTGGAAGAGGCCTTCATGCTTAAAGGTTGGCTAACACACAGACAATTTACAGCAGAGTCCCCGGGGAAAGTATCAGGTAACCCCCATTCTCACCCATTAGTAGCAGTGGAGCTGGCTTTCCCTTTTTCCTGTTCTTTATCATTTCGATCCCACCAAAGTAAGGTGTCCTAACGGGGTACTGACAAACCGGCACCTCAATTGTCTCCAAGTAGCGGAAGCTCAGCCTGGTCAGCATAATGCTTTATGCAGTTTGCGTCCAGTCCCCTAGCTTTCTCTCCACATGTTCTGCCATTTTTGACATGCCAATATGGCTGCCACAGCTTACATCTCTTGCATATGTCTAGAACACATCCCCTCTCCTGCCCTCAGAAGCACCAATATGGCCCCCACACACCACGCTGCTGTGCAGGTGCCAGCAAGGACCCCATAAAGTCCCTAGGCGTCCAAAGCATTGCCCCTGTGTGTTCAGGATAAGTGGAGGAGGGGAAAGAAACCATCACAATGGGGGCACAAGAAAATAACAAGAGGGCAGGGAGACAGCCTGCAGCAGGGCCTGTATATGGAGAAGAAAGAAAGAAGGCATGGTACAGGTGTTACAGGGCCAGTAGCAGCCTAATGAGCCCAGAGACTAGGGGTACCAATGGAGGATTGGTTGGAGATAGCTGCAGAGAATCACCCACTGGTAGCATCAGATATTCAAACGAGGGAAGGGGGCTATCGACCCTTGGCTTCACTCATTCTTGTTGAGCGTACCCCCCACCCCCAAAAGGTCTTCAGGGACAGGGTCGCATCGGTGCAGATACACCACTGCCTTGGACCTGTATAGTACCCTGAGGTAAATGTGTCAAGGTGGGCGGGTAAAGGAAAATCTAGTGCCCAGGGCAATATTACAGGCGGATCACACTTCTTCCTTCCAGCGGGGTCTGGGTACGGTCCACAAAGCTATTTTTGTAGGGCACTGCAAAGTCGCTGCCATGATTGCATGCAGCCTAAAAAAGCTTGATTGGAGAAAATAAGATAAGATGTATTACATACATGTCCATCTTTTCAGAGGTGACATTCATCACCTATGGACACTGATGCAAGCTGACACGCGAAGTGTGCTGCATTAAAATGAACAGATGCTGCATTTTTATGTAACACAAAGCAGCAGTATGGTGTTATCAGGGCACATTGATGGGTTGCCTCTAGATGGTGCTGTTTCTTTAACAATAGAAGTTTGTAGTTCATGTGAAACGTACAACGTAACAAGAGAGAAAATACTTAGCTGCTTTTTCTTAGCTGGCGTTTTCTTTACAGGCTATGGCTAGCGATTGGGAAAAGGTTTTACAAACAAATTACAATATAAAAGACATTGAAACAATTAGGAATCATTGTCAATGGTCCAATCACTGTTAAACTTACATAAAATGACCACACAATGTATACTATTTATTAAAGGAGAACTATGGGGTCAGTGTTTTTCCCCATAGTTCTCCTTAGGGTAACGGGAGGACACAAACTAGTGTCCTCCCGTCACCCTAGGCTCAGTATACCGCGAGCTATAGCTCACGATATACTGAGACGCCGCAGTATACCGTGAGCAGCTGCTAGCGGTATACTGAGACGCCGCAGCTGAAGCGGATCCCGACAATTGTGCAGGGATCCGCCCAGCTGCGTGACTGACAGCTGGCTCTGCCTGTCTAAAGGCAGAACCAGCTGTACCCAGCCCCTCCCCCGTCCAGCCCCTCTCCTGTCACGGCGGGGAGCCGTGACAGGATCGAGAGGTGAGCGTACGCCGGTATCTGTTCGGTCACCTCCCAATCTACTGAGCCGACCTGTGACAGTCTCATTGTCACAGGTCGGCTAGAACTATGAGGTGAGTGGAAATAACGGAACAAACTGAAGAAAAAAAGCTGAATTGGTACCCTGAGCAACTGCTCCAGATTTTGTCTGCTCCAGTTTGATAAATTCCCTTCACAGTATGCAAGTGTGTTGTGTATAATGTATCTATTGTAACAAGGACACTCCACTGAAGACAGGAGGTGCAAGTACAATGCAGTTTATTTGCTTTCAAAACGATAGATAACACGAAATCCAACATAAATAGCTTGCTGTAGCATAACAGATAGGGGCTCACCAATCCTCGAGTTGTCACGTACACTCAAGGTGTCCCAGTCTTTTAACAAGTCTCTCTCGCAGCACTGCTGCTCCGGCCTCAATCTTTAGGGCCACTGTCTGGTTCCTCCAGACAACGGCAATAACATGCCAATCCTCTCAATATGGTTCACAAACCCGCAGCTCCCTGCTGCCCTGGCCTCCACACTGACTCCGGGGTGGAGCTCTCCTGACTCACAGGTGGGGCCCTGAACACATCCCAGCACACACTTCATGAGGGGTGTAAACAGGTGCACAATCAGGTGCTGGTCACCACCAAAGCATGGACCCAGGAATGGAGATTTCTTCCCACCCAGAGCTCTAAGAAATCTCCTGGCTCCAGGATCCCAACCTTGATCCAGAAAACCCAGAAAGAACTGAAAAGGCAGTTCTCTCCTGGTACCAGTAATGTCTTCCTGGAGCCACTCAGCCCCTCTGGCTGAGAACCCTGGGTGACTTTGAGGCCACCTAACACCGTGGTATTGCCTCACAATGCCACACTATGAACAAATCCTTACACTTGCAGCACTACAGTAATACCACATTGTGAACAATACATACAGGTGAAACTCGAATAATTACAATATTGTGCAAAAGTAATTGCAGTAAGTGCTGCAAAAGGGGCCCAAACCAAGTACTGAGTACATATGCATGCTTGTACTTTTCAGAGGTCCGATATTGTTCTATGTACAATCCTTGTTTTATTGATTGCATGTAATAATCTACTTTTTTGAGGTTGTGGATTTGGGGTTCTTGGGGTTTTCATGAGCTGTAAGCCAAAATCACCACAATTATGACAAATCACGGCTTGAACTATCTTGCTTTGCATGTAATGAGTCTATCTCATATATTAGTTTCACCTTTTAAGTTGCATTAGTGAAATAAATGAACTTTGCACGATATTCTAATTATTCGAGTTTCACCTGTATACCAATCTGATTACAGATTACATATGTGCTCAGTTTATTCTCTCATTATAAGGTACAGGATATTAAATTAGTTCTAAAACATATCTGAACTGTTGCCTGCTGCTGGTTTTGGTGAGCACAATGTCATCTTTATCTGATGCCACACAACAGGAATGCGCCCTAAACAAGGAAGTGATTACAGCTTAGACATGTTAACTCTTTCTTGACAAATACATTTTAAGACTGATAGAAAGCTGTGTTATATTGACCATCACAGCAAAGGAAAGATCAATCCATAAGGTTATGGCTAATCAAACCTATTAACTGCAAGGCAGATGCACTACCGTTTTAATGGTTACATAGTTTTTTCTGCTTAAATTGAAAAATAGACAAGTCCATTGAGTTCAATCAACAGATAAAAATGTATAATCTAACAACCCTCATGGACAGCACTTGAGACCACAGCTAATCTAGAGAAGGACAAAAACCATTATAAAGCATGGCTCGATTTGCTGCAACAGGGTTTTTCTTGGACTAACAATCTATGGTGTTGTTTCTTACAGATATTAATAACTTGCTATATTCTGCACATTTAGAAACACATCCTGCCCTTTTTTAAACAATCTACTGAGTTAGCTAGAACAAACACTGAATATGACTAAAAACTCGGAATGTCCCGATACCGATACTAGTATCAGTATCAGGACTGATACTGGGCATTTTCAGGAGTACTTTTACTCTTGAGAATGCCCTGATACTAAAGGCCGCTACTGGCCCTTTATTTTTTTTTATGGATCGGTTGCTGAGGTCCCTCACCTGCTGGGGACCTGGCTGTAACTGTCCTTGGCAGTGCCTGTCCAGCCCCATATCTCCCTCTCGACGCAGGCAAAAGTGCGTCTTATGGAGCGAAAAATACAGTAATCTGTTAGTTGCAACTAGGTGTTGATTGCATTTGCATAATTGGAGTCTAGGAGGTGTTACTAACCTGCCCAGAGAGAGGTGTTAAAACAGCATTGTATGTGGCAGGACAATAGATGTCTCACCCCCACCTCTATTTGACTCCCACCACCCTCTACACCAGCGGGCAAAGAAAATTCCCACCAGAACAGAAGCCAAGACGAAGGAGTTTAAACACCTCAGGGGGGGCCTTAAAACTTGTGAGTATCCAGACTGGGCTTTTGTCAAAACAGAAAGAAGAGGAAAGAATGGCAAGAGTACCAGTTAGGTTGAAAAGCATGACAAACAGAAGAATTTGGTCATCCAATATGTAGCTGGGGTGTCCAAGAAACTCAGAAGGGTTTTTAAAAAAAATCACATCCCTGTCTGCTTTAAACCCAGCAATACAACCCAGGCAACAACTGGTTCACCCAAAAGACCCAAAGCCAAAACACAAGATGAACAACATTGTGTTTGCAGTCTAGTGCAGTGAGGAGTGCTCAGAATTGTATGTCGGTGAAACAAAACAGCAGCTACACCAGCGTATGGCACAGCATAGAAGAGCCAAACCCTCTGGTCAGGATTCAGAAGTATACCTACATCTAAAGGAAAAAGGTCACTCCTTTGAAGACAGTCAAGAACGCATCCTAGAAAGGGAGAAGAACTGGTTTAAAAGAGGTGTGAAAGAAGCCATTTATGTAAAAGGGACAGAGTGTGTCTCTGTGTACCTGGCAGGTCATATCAAGTGTCCACCATCAAGTCAGATATAGACATAATGGCTACAGCAGAAAAGAAGTCAATGTACAAGGTTTAAACCATTAAAAACAGTAGTCTTTGATTTAGAACTAAAGGTCACAGTAAAGGTTAAATTGAATTTGCCAGGAATGTTAAGCTATAAAGTAAAAAAAGCAATCAAGGCCCTAGGGCAATTGCACAAGGCAAAAAGACTCATGAGTCTAGTGACCATTTAAAAACAAACTAAACAATACTAAGCATGCTGATACATATTTGATTTGCTTTACACAACATCCTCATCTCCGTATCATACATTTATGTTTTCTGGGACGAATCGGATCAACCACTGAACGTATCACTCGGACCCTCGAACTAAAACTGGTCCCTATTCGAGCCTTCCTTTCTAAAAAACCGCCCCCCTTCGCTTGGTTTGTAGCGCTTCTCCCCTCCCTTTTTTGTTTGATTCACCCATCGGTCGGACACCCCGGTCCGGATGTTTCTTGTATCTCTGTACATTCTCCTTCAAACTTTCCTGATACATATACACACACCACAGCTGGGATCCTAAAGTGGAAGTTGACCCTAGAATTACTCAAAGAACACTAAACAGTCATGTACCTTGATAAATGTACCTTGTACCTTGATAAATGCTTTGCACCATGTTTGACTTATATCTGAAACTCTGATTGTCCAGCAATCAGATTTGGAAAACTGACAGCTTGCACAGCATGACAGGAAACTGCTTGAACATGCTTCCTTCCTCTGTGCCCTGATGCTGTTGAAGACATAAATAGCGTGTAGGGGGGCTGAGCAACCCCTAAAGGTGCATGTTGTTGCTCGTAATAGCCGGCAGTTTTCCAATGCTGATTGCTGGACAACCAGGGCGCAGACGGAAGTCAAATGCAATAGTACGCATTTATTACTGAATACCGAATACCGCTACCGGAAGTCCCATTAACGAAGCCAGGCGGCGTGTAATGACTCGCCACTTGGCTTCCTGATTAGCCAGGCGGCGTGAAAAGGCTCGCCACCTAATTAGCAGGGAAGCCGTCTCCATGCTCCCTCGTCAACAGGTGACGATAAAGCAAGGAGCCGGCTTTCTGGCCAATCAGAAAGCATGGGTTTGTGTAATGGCACGCTGCCCGGCTTCCTGGCAGGCTGCTCGGTGTAATGGCAAGCTGCCCGGCTTCCTGATTGGCCAGGAAACCGACTCCATGCTCCCTCGTCACAAGTGACGAGGGAGCATGGGCCCGGCTTCACGGCCAATCAGGAAGCCGGGCAGCGTGTAATGACTTGCTGCCCAGCTTCCTGATACTGGAAGCTCAAGTATCGGAGCATTTGGCCCGAGTACAAGTACTCGCCCAAATACTTGCCATTGGCACCGATACCGATACTAGTATCGGTGCATCTCTAGTCCATGGTTACCTATGTATGTTCCAATACTAGAAATAAACTTTCACCTAGTCATCTACATTTTTGGTGTGTCACTGTGAACAGGTTTCAGTACAACATTACATCTCTAGGCAACTATGCAAACCAGTGTTACCACTTTGAATCACTTTTTTCCCATACAATTCCCCCATGTGACTAAAAAAATAAAAAATTACAGCCAACAGTAATACTAACATTTGTAACACAATATCAGTCCATTAGGCTGCTTCACACTATACAATACAGCAATTACCAGGCAGCACATTTGCTGCACTGACTGCATCCAAACGTTTTGTTGGATGTATTCTTTTAAAAAGTACATTCAACCCAGCTGTCTCTAGGACACAGGACAAATTACTCTCTGTCCTTCTACTTGCAGCCAAGATTTCTATAGCAAGGGCCTGGAAATAACCTTCTGTGCCGTTTCATTATGTTTGATCTAAACTCTCATGGATTATGATTAGAGCTACAACAATGATTCACTTTAGTCGATTAAAATCGACGATCGAAAATGTTGTCAACGTTTTCAATCGTCGATTAGTCAGCTATCTATTACATTGCCTGTTCGCGGCTCCACACACAAGCCTCACACGCCACGGCCACCGAACGCGCACGCTGCACACGCCGCGGTTCAGCCTCCAATCCAGGCGCTCCTTACATCTAGCCGGGCCGATCACATGACGGGGGCCACTGCAGTTTTGCTGCAGTTTTTTTACATGCTCTGGAACTGAACACTGCGGTGTGAACTAGAGCCCAAAATACCATTGGAATACATTGGACGCAGTTTTGATCCGGTCTGTAACTGCTCTGCTCCAAGGAACGCGCTTGGTGTGAACCGGCCCTCAGGATAAACTGGAGGAGTTTGAGGCTGTTTGGTCTCCCTGGTTGCAATATACTGGAGTGTTTGATACCCTATAGTAGGTGATTCTCCATTTGTTCCTCCCCCTTCTTTTTTTCCTTACTTCTCTTTCCTCTGGGTCCTTTATGCCTTGGCATCCTTCCCATTGGAATCTCTGCACACTTTTTGAATGTTGTTCGATAACTTGAAATGTGTTTGTTTTTGTTCTTAGCAGTATTTTGTATTCTGTGATATTTTCTGCAAGGACCATTTTCTTATTTGTTATTATTGTGGCAATGTTGCCACATTTGGTTGTTTTTATACGTTTTGGAAAATTTCAATCCAACTTTGCGAAAGTTAAAATTCTAGAATTTAAAGTAAGTGTATTTCTGAATGCTGACTGCAACAAAACTCCAGGCCTATTGGATGTGTTAGCTTTTAGAGAAGTGCTACTGTCTACATATTATTTTAGAACTAATAGGTCACATTTCACAAAACTAGCATACATACGAGCCAATACCTGTCAAATATGCAGCAACAGCACTGCACAGCAAATGTTGACACTAAACTCAGGAGTTAGATCTTAAAAATGCATTCATGTACCTTAGCTATTACCAAACATGTATCTTATTTGTGTATCACTCAGCTGTAGATCTTCAAATCATCTCTGAATTCATGCTGGCACTCTGTCCTTCCTTCTGGAAGGTGGCTACATTTGTTCCTCATGGTCCCTGTGTGTGTTGTAAAGTAGCCACCGCACCATGCTCACTCCCTTGATGGATAGCAATCTCACATTTAGTTTACTAATTTGTATTAAGATTGTAGTCCATCACAGGAGCAAGCTTGGAGCTGTGACTACTTTACAACACACACAGGGACCATGGGGAACTAAAAATATTGAGTTTTATTTGCATATGTACAATAGGACTGTAACCTGTAAAGTTTAGTTATTCTTTGTCACCTTTTAACTTCCATATTGTGCATCTTGTGGCTGTTGGCTAATTGTTTTGTTCATTATTATATATAGAAATCGACTATAGATTTTCACAGCAAACTAACTAATAAAATGACAATCATTAAGTATTAAGAACATATTTTACTGTAAAAAAGTATCTATACACTGCAATGGTTACTTTTTCCTGGAGGGTGTTCTATTCTTGGAAGCAGCAAAATCTGCATTTTTCTAATGACTGATGGAATTTGGACATCGAACTGGCTTTGCTGTGACACCTTTCTCTCCTCCTCCCTGCAGAGGTGGGTTGGGCTGGACAACAGCACAAACAATCTGCACATTTTTTTTTATGTCCTGACTTCCTTCTACAGACAGCATATTGTACTTTTATTCACAAAGAGGGATACAAGCTGCAGTGATACGTGGATTAAACAAAAAGTGATTATGGCAACAATCGAACCAGCACCTAGAAGGATATCCCAACAAAGAACTATGCTCACATCACTACCTTTATATTATGAGGGATTTGTGTGGATTAAACGACCTAGAAGTAAGGTAAGGTCATGATTTAAGATCCCTTCGTATGGTAAACATGCTTAGATGTTTATTTTTTAAATCTGAGGGCACTAATACATACAATGGAAACGAGCCACGTAACGTAGTTATTTGCATCTTGTATTACTTGTCATTTTTAATATGCAGTTGGCATCTAAGAAGGAAATATAAAGTATTCGTAGACATTGAAAATATTTATGTTTTTAGGGTATGTACACTCAAGCTTGTATTTTAAAGTCAGAAGGAAGTAAGGAATCAAAGGTAAAAAAAGTACCTACAAATACAAATTGAGGGGTGGGTAACAAGCACTGAAGAAGTTAATGTCTGAACAGGGCTAGGTGACAAATAGAGGAATCAAATATGAAAACAGATGCTAACAAGGAAAGGAACCAAAAGAGAAGTTGGTTGTCCAAAGCAGGGAAGGCAAATCAACGAAGTGGAAATTGCTATATGAAACAATCAAATACCTCAACAAGAATGTGGAGGACAACCAAACAACCAGCATAAGAAAAAAAAACAGTGGGTGAAAACTGGGGATGCACCGATACCAATACTAGTATCGGTATCGGTGCATATACCCAGTATTTGAGCGAGTACTCGTACTTGTTATAAATGCTACGATACTTACCTCCGATACCAGAACTTCCAGTCAGAGGGAGATTTCCTGACCAGCAGTGCCGCGAGGGAGCATGGAGACGGCTTCCCTGCCAGTGATGACTCGCGGCCCGGATTCGTGTTTGTCCGGGAAATCGGCTCTATGCTGTATGGCCAGCTCGATGCCGATTGGCCGGAAGCCGGCTTCCTGGCTACTCAACATTGAGTTGGCCAAACAGAATTAAGCTGGCTTCCCGGCCAATCAGAAAGCCAGGCAGCAGGTTACGGCCTGTCTCCCTGATTGGCCAGGAAGCCTGCTCCATTCTGATTGGCTGGGATGCCGGCTTCCTTGCTAATCAGCATCGAGCTGGCAAAACAGCACTGAGTCAGCTTCCCCACCAAATCAAGAAGCCGGGCAGTTGGTATTGACCAGCCTTCCAGCTTCCTGATTTGCCGCAAACCTGGCTCCATGCTAATTGGCTGGGATGCCGGCTTCCTGGCCAACCAACATGGAGCTGGCTTCCCGGGCAATCAAGAAGCTGGGTGGCGTGTATTGACACGCTGTCCAGCTTCCCGATTGCCCAGGAAGCCGACACTATGCTACCGGAAGCGGTACTTGGTATCGGCAGATACTGAAATATAAATATCTGTACTGGTACTTGATACCGAAAAACCAATATTGGTGCATTCCTAGTGAAAACAGACCAACATCTAAGGTGGTCAATAATACAAAATTGTTTGTAAAGGCTGAAGCCTAGGATTACTAGCCCTTGACCTCAGGAGTAGGAAGATTTATAATAAAAAGCCCTGCCATAGTAAGCTAGAGGGATAGAAACAGTCAATGTGAAACAAAGGCGGCTAGAGTATAATGTCCATTTTAGGAAAAGAGCGAAGAGGTTGACAACTCTATATAAAAGGGATGAGAGGGGAAAAATCCCAACTCACAACAAAAAGTTAAAACAGCAGTCTGTAGTCACAATACAACCAGTGTAAATCTATATACATATATTTATTAAATAATCAGTTAAAATAGAGAGGGGTGAAGGGGGATCTTCCTTCCAATAAGTAGGTCCCATAGGGACCTCTGGACTTACAGTTTTCAGCACAGAGCTCTGTGCCTCACGCTCATCCAGGGAAGAACAGACGTTATTTCCTTGTGAGGAAGGCAAAGTGAAAATATTGTGGCCCCTAAGAGACTGCCTACACTGCCAGCAAAGGAGGCAGACATCAGTCAGTGACAGGTGGTAAATTCCATTTTCTCCAGAAAAGAGTGTATTGTATGCAGCAGCATTTTCCGTATCTGGTGCGGAAAATGGTGTGAACCTGCAGCAGTTCCAGACCAGATAAAATGAGACATGCAGTATTTTTCTGGTCTGGTCTGGAACAGACTGCGCTGGCGTGAACAGAGGCCAGAAATAGCATAGTGATACATTAGGATGCATTTTGATATCGGAAACAATCTGATCTGGTCTGGAGATGATCTGGAACTTGAGGAGCTGTCTGTTCCATGGAACCAGGCCCAAGAAAATGGAAAAGGGGGATAATTCTCACCCTATCCAGAACCAGGAACTGAACATGGGAACTGTAAAATCAAGATGAGAAGGAAATTAGTACTGAGATACAGTACAAAGGGGAAATTAATTTTGGAGTTCTCATAAATCTCACAATCCCAAAACAGGGTAAAAGGGATAATAACTGCTATATTTAAGAGTAGTAAGGAGATGACAGTTAGTACCCACGCACTGCAAGTGTTAAGTGCTGATTTTAGTCTAGTGACAAAAAGTAAGAAGATATACTCACCTGATCCTCAATCCTGTCTGACTGCTAGACCGGTTCCCGTAGCCTATTTTCCTGCCGGGCTCTAGTGGTCTAAGGACTCGTGATGTCATTATGTGTAATGCAGGTTCATTAGATGTGAGGGCATCAAGGGACATACCACAACCAAAGCGAAGGGGGGAGAGGTGAGCAGTCACTGCCGCAGGACCAAGATTCAGGTGAGAGTATCTTCTTCATTTATTGCTCCTAGACAAAATCAAACACTTCACTCTTGCAGTCCAGAGGGTTGCCCCACTGCAAGGGTTACTTTTAACAAATCCTGGAGTTCTTTTTTAAGCCTGCCACAATGATATACAAGAAAGATAAAGAAAAGCGGGGCTTTAAAAGTGTCCAGACCATACGAAATGTCCATCAAACATGTAATCCTGTAACAATTGTATGATCCAGATTGGGCCCACAGTGGATCATACAATTGTTACAGGATTTAGGACTTGCAAGGAGTCTATGATATATAAATAAATATATGTACACATGTATGGGCACCAAAAGGAGGTAGCTTGTTTTTTAATGTAGCATTGTATCATGTGAATGACATTTTAAATGTAGCCAAGTTTTTAAGCTGTCTCTATGTAATAAAGTATATTTTTATACAAAACCATGTATGTTTGATGGACATTTCGTATGGTCTGGACACTTTTAAAGCCCCGTTTTTCTTTATCTTTCTTGTATACATTTTAAATTGGGGGTGTGGTGCCTATCCCTAATGGTTCAATTCAATTTCTATACGTTAAACTAATGCCACAATGATAGCTGAAAAGACCAGGAGCACTTGTGTGGACGTAACAGTCAGTGCTGTAGCACAGCCCTAAAACCTTTGGGAAGTTGAATGTAATCTCGCAGGCCCTGCACCAACTGGTCCGCCAATTCCACAAAGGCGGGGGAGACGTTCTCCTCCGCAAGACCCCGATGTAACATTTTTGCCCACTCGGTTAGAGTCCGAGAAACCAAGGCCGAAGCCAAGACCGGACATACGAGAGCGCCCGAGACAGAGTACAGGGACCGCAAAAGCGCCTCAGCCTTCCAATCAGAATGATCCTTAAAGGACGGCGAATCCTCCACCGGGATAACCTATAATTATATAGCCCTATCTGTCCTCTAAAAAACTATATATAATATGTGTGGGTACATTTAGTAAGAAAGTATATTACTGCTGTGGAAGAATCACACAGCAAAAATGTAAAAAATGTGTCAGTCATTTATGAACAGAAACTGAAAACTAGCTCAGTCATGAAGGGGTTAAATAAATCAGTTGGCATTTTTATCTGAATGGACACAAAATGTTATTGTTCTCTAAATTACTATAAGATTTGCTCTTTACACCTACACTATATTGTTTTAGCTGCAAAGGATGGGCCAACTCAATATTGACCCCCTACGGACTAAGACTGGGATGCCATTAAAGTTCATGTGCGTGTAAAGGCAGGCATCCCAATACTTTTGGTAATATAATGTATGTGCACTCTCGGTCCTTATCTGTTGGTTTTCATTAATGACATGCTGAAATGTTTACCTAATTGGCAATAAAAACAAGGTGTTGACTGCAGCCAACTGCTAGGGTACAAGGTACAGTGCTTGAAATATTTATTATGGTAAACCAGACATGTGACAAGACATCCCTGCATCTAAGTAAGCAACATATATTTTTTCATAGAAGCATTCACTTTCTACAAAAACAAATGTAAAATAGCTCCCATTTTTTCTTAGCGGGAAAGGTACAGCATTACAAAACTGATGTCCAATGGCATCTCACCCAGGAGACCTGTCCACACTAAAAACTCCAGTCAGCGCTGGAGGATCGGAGAGGGGAGGGGGAAATCACAGCGGGCAGAGGTGACTGAAAGTCAACACTCTCTGCAGGGAGATGATCGGGAAGTCAGCGATCGGCGGCATGTGTTCGTTCACTTCTCGATCAATGGAGCTGACCTGTGACAATGAAGCTGAATTATGGGGATGAGTGTTTTTCACTCACCCACTAATTCTCCTTTAACGGTCGCTTATAGAAGAAGTGGTCACGGGGACTTCTTAAGTTGCGATTGTTTCATTAGGTGATGCGCCAGTTTCAGACAGCGCAGCAGAAGCGCAGATGTAAACAGTTGTGAACTGTCGCAAAACACTTGCAGTCAGGAAAATAGCGCACGCTCAGGGCAAAACTGAGCTGCCAAACATATTTGCGTTTAAAAATAGTGATCAAAGCGGATGGAATCAGATGCTCTTTGGATGTGGTATCGGCATTCAACATCTTAATCAGAGAGCTTTGTGCATCTGAATGGACAGCAGACCTTTTGAGGCATACGTTTTCATGATTTTAATAAGCCATCACAGCTGAAGCGTAAGGCTCCAGACATCTATGACACACACTCAATTGAAAAGGGTGAAATGATCCTTTTTGATGGATCAAATACATTTTACCACAGACTAGGGCTACAGCCAGTACAAGACGAGGGGCAGAGCCTTTCAAAGAAAAGTGAGATTTAAGAAAGGGATTTCAACTGCCTGTCAGTAGAATCCTTAAAATTCTGTGTACTGTACTCATAAAATAGAGTAAAAATACAGCAACCAAAACTGTCAATAGGAAAAATCTTTACCCTTTCGATGCCAAGGTGTTTTTTTTTCACACATTATACTGTATATACTCCACATTGTAGGCCTGAAAACCACTTAACAACCCCCCCCCCCCCCCCCCCCCCTCCATTCTTCTTCAACCTTTAAAAATGAAGGCCTGCTCCTTAGGAGTGTAAACAAAACAGGCTGGATATGTCAATCAGCTGTCACTAGGCCTCGTACGAGTGCTTGCGTTGCCCATAGCAACAGTATCCCAGCAAGTTACAAAATAAACTTAAAGGAACACCACACTTCCCACTTACAAAACCCATATATAATTGGCACACATCCCATCAGTTAATGTTATTATTCAAGAGTTCAATATTTCCTGAAAGCACAGCCCCTGTAGAATAAAATGCAGATGCAATTTTTTTTCGGCACATGATATTAGCGCAACTCTTTAGCAGATCCAAAACTTTAGTAAAAATTAAACAAGTTAATTTAATGCACAAAATATTACCCATTTTTTGGTAAAATACAAAAGATCAGGTAAGGCGAGTAAGCAGATAACCAACATGCCAACCTTAAAAATTGTGTGTGCCCCTGAAACAGCGACAACATGGTAGCCCAAATTGTCCAAAGGCAATGTTTTAAAAGCCTGTACAGGTCATCAGTTTAGGGTTAATACCCGCAAATATTGGCCCTCGCGCATGTGTAGCAAAATCGTAATTTTGGTATGTATATACATCCAACGCGTGTTTACATTAGGGCTGCAGCTAACGATTATTTTCATAATCGATTAGTTAGCCGATTATTAAGTTCGATTAATCGACTAATCGGCTAAAAAAAAAAAAAAGGGCTCCAGTGATGGACTACTAGTTTCTATTGAGATTGTAGTCCATTTTATTTACGATTTTTCTTTTTTTACTTAACTTCATTGCCATCACATAGGGGGCTCACAAACCCCTATGTGATGGCATACTAGTGGCGACAGGTTCTGGTTAAGGTGACATTAGGGGTCTATTAGACCCCTAGTGTTATCTTTCTATTTCAAAGAAGCTATATAGGCGTTGATTGGGCTTGAATAGCTTCTTCCCCAGCTAGAGACAGCTGAGGATCTGGAAGTGGTGCAATAAGCGTCACTTCCGCCTCCATTCAGCGCGGAGGAAATTGTCGAACAAATGTTTGCTTGTCTCTCTCCCCGCTCTGGGAGCTCAGTGGCCAGATTTGCGTCCTCCAGTCTAAGGCCAACAGTAGGCTTTACACGGGTAAACAGAGTCCCGGTGTCTATAGTCACAGGGAGTCTGTTTACAGGGGCCCAAAGCCATCAACACAAGGGATACGACACTGGCAACGCAAGGGTTAAAAACATCTGCAGTTCACCAATTTAGAGCTAACAGTGAATGATGGCTCTAAAATGTTATACTCACTCCGGCGTGCACGGAGAGAGAGAGAGAGAGAGAGAGAGAGAGAGAGAGAGAGAGTGTGTGTGTGTGTGTGTGGTGTGTGTTACACTTGAGGACATTCTGCCGCTGGAGCAAAGGGGAAGAGAGGTGAGCGCTGACCACTGCAGGATAAGGTGATCACTTCTACGAGTGCTGGAATCTGTTTACATGTTGGTGCTGCCGCCAACATAATCCTTACGTTGATTATATCAGCCGAGAGTTTGTTTACATATCACTGCTGCCATTGACAGTTATCAGTGGAGAGAAAGGCAGGAACATTTACAGCAAATGAAGAAGACAATCTGTTCACTCCTACTACAAAAGATGTAATGGCTGTGTGACCCCAAAACCAAACCCAGTTTTCTCAAATTAAACAAAGCCACTCATACTGCTAGAAACCATGAGAAAAACATGGTACCTGCATGAATCTATAACCAGCCTTTATGGCAGGGTGCACATGGGAAGGCTTACAATACAAAACACAAAAAATCCCCAGCTCACCTGACAGCTAGCCTGCAACAAAACAAATTGCCCTGTCAACAGTATGCGTTAAAACAAAGGTTTTAGTTGCGCAAACTTTTGGCCAAAAATATGTAGAAGCCACACCGCCGCGCCAAGGCACCTCTGCAAAGTGTGGTCCTAACTCTATGTATACGAGTCTCCAAGTGTGAGCATATTAATGCAGTCGATAAATTGCATGCAGGTGTACCAAGAGGTAGCCTACTCCTATTTATAAGGTGCAGGGACGCACTGGAGGCCCAGCAACCAAAAATGCACGCTGGGACCCCCAGTGCGTCCCCACATCCAACATAGTCAAACTAGAAAAACATGGTACCTGCATTAATCTATAACCAGCCTTTATGGCAGGGCGCACATGGGAAGGCTTACAGCAATACAAAACACAAAAAATCCCCAGCTCACCTGACAGGATGTTGACAGGGTAATTTGTTTTGTTGCAGGCTAGCTGGCAGGTGAGCTGGGGATTTTTTGTGTTTTGTATTGCTAGAAACCATGAGTCTGTTCTGGCACAACCCAAACGCATAGCTGAATCAAAGTGCATGAAATAGGCAAAGCACCACTAGTTCAGGCTGTCCTAGGTAGAGACAGAACTATTCCTAAGCAATTGTGTCCAGCATAGGTGGCAACCATATCTTCCAGTAGAGGGGGGCAGGAAGTGTGCTATTCACAGGATAACCAGATGAATATAAATGAGAAAATGCCAGAGAAAATAACACAGCCAGCACATCTTAGTCCACATTAACACATTTGAGTTCCGTGCGCTTTGATGTGCATTCAGGCACAATGTCAAAAACATGTGTCGTGCTTGCAGTAACATTACTTGTTAATGGCACCCCAACACAGCCGGAAAAAAACACATTGAAACATGCACATACACACGGGGGGAAAAACATTCCCACGTTTGTCGCACGTGTGGCACCCACTGAAATCCACGGGGAAAACACACATGAACTGCCAGTGTGCTGAAGTGTGAATTGGCATAAGGACTGGTAAGCTGCAATATAATACATTTTTGTATTTGGGTTTACTTATACTTTAACATGAAACACATAACATTGCTTTAGAAAGTTGATTCAGTGTACACGGGGGCACTACCAACAGACAGGCTGCAATTTATATTTACCATATGACAAGGATATTGGGATTTTTCTGGCCCTTTACTACATATTGCAATGCAGGTTTAGCATAGACACAGGTAAATTTACCAAGTTCAGTTTACTGTTGGGACCCTTTGGAGGATCTACTTATTATACATTTGCTCTGTCAATAAAAAAATAATCTGCAACTGGAGCCTTGAGAAATACCCAGTACTTCTGGGTATAGGAAAACATATGACATTCTACCTGCCACCCCAAAATCCAGTGCTCCATTCATGAGCAGCCATTTCCCAGGCATGACAGTAGTCATGTGAGGGGGGGGGAGAGGATGGCGGGGGGCTGTACATAGTCTGTGTAAGATACGACAAACTCAAAATTCACATAGGAGTTTGGGGAGCTCTATCCACAAATTGGTTTGGCTGTGGAGCTAGTGGAAGAGAAATAAATCCACCTCAAGCATCCCTGCCGGGGGGGATGGAGAGGTAGAGGATTGGAAAAAGTCCAAAAACATTTCTATGAAATAATACAGCTTTACATGTACCTAGGGATGACACAACTAATCAACTAAATCGATTATTGAAAAAGTTGTCAACTTTTTCAATCCTCGATTAATCGGCTTCCGATTAGTTGGCCCTGCTCGCCGCACCTTCTCCTCACCTCACGCTCGCCACTGCCAGACCCACCCGCATCCACACGCCGTACCTCCTCCCCGCCTCACGCTCATTGCCCGCCCATATCCACGATCGGCACACTCTATTGCTGGGTTTTGTAGTCCTCTATACCCGATGCCCTTCTGCATTCATTGCTGTATAATTTTACACTTTCCATTTCACTATATTGCACACACTTTTTTTTTTTCTTTTTTACTTCCACCGCTCCAAGCTTGCTCCTGTGATGGACCACAATCTAAAAACAAACTAGTAGTCCCATCAGTGGAGCCATTTTTTTAAATGTATTTTATTTTTTATCTGATTAACAGATTAATCGAACTTAATAAATCGGCTAACTAATCGATTTTGAAAATAATCGTTAGCTGCAGCTCTACATGCACCTGTTAGTAGGCCAGTTTACAAAAACCTCACTCTGTGGCAGAGCTCTCACCACCAATTGTATCCTGCACTTCTGGGTGTGTAGAATAGTGTGTCCCGTGCGGGTTATTGTGATAGTGACCCCCATCAATTTTCAGAGATTCTCATATTAAATCCTGCAAATTATCAGAAATTATATAATTTACTATTCCCTGCTAATTAAGCAAATCCATATACTGAAGAAAAGTACAATCCCCGTAAAGAAAAAATCAGATTGGCTGAATTTTGGGGTAGCCGAGTGTTGATGAGTCCATTCACATATCTCTTTTCCCAACCCTTGCATGCAGTGGCTTACTCACCAGTAGTAGACAGTGACAAATCTTTTGCACAAGTGTTCTGTAAAAAGATAAAATGTGGAAGTCTAGTAAAACATGGTATAGTACAACAAGTAAAGTATTACTGTACACCAGGAGGTTTTAGCCCTTAAACACTATATGAAGAAAAATAAACAAACGTTTTGCTGGAGTTAGGCTTTAACATCTATTTGAGGCATATTTACAAAAGCAACGTACAGAAAATAATAGCAGCAAAACAATGACACAAACAACTTTGGAAAACTGCTCCACTTTGTCTCCAGTTTCCTTTGCAAACATGAGAAAGAGTTTTTCCACAAAGTACAGTAATAGAACAGGTGCACAATGAGTTATGGGAAAATGATAGAAAAAAAAAATAATGGCATGAAATAAGTATATCATTTATCTTTATATACAATATTTGTATAATCTTACTGTGAATTTGGGCTAGTAAAAGTCTCTAAGAATATGAGTATGATAACTGGCTCTACTATTCTCTTGCATAGAAAGGTGAATGTGTTGTACATGCTTTTATGGTAAACAGTAAATATTTTCAGAGCTAAAACAAACACTTTGATACACATGGGTAATTATTATTATTATACAGGATTTATATAGCGCCAACAGTTTGTGCAGCACTTTACAATATAAGGAAGACATTACAATCACAATACAATTCAAGACAACATGGTAAGGAGGGCCCTGCCCCTGAGGGCTTACAATCTAAAATACAAGAATAAGGAAATCAGATCAAAATTCAAGTTAGGTGCACACCTCCAGGACTTGATGTAACCCTCTTTTCATGTATATAAATATTCTCTAATAGTAAAAAAAAGTCCACATTCATAAAATATTACTTTTTAAATAAGTGGCCCAGGGGTGTGGAAATTTTTGAAAAAACTACTTGTCCAAGGGCTAAAGCCGGGGTCAGCTCTACTTGTCCTTCATAACAATTTACTTGTCCCAATACAAAAAAAAATATTTTTAAAAAGTTTAAAACTAGGGATGCTCCAATACCAGTTTTTGGGTATCGAGTGTGAGTACCGATATTTTGCTTTCAGTACTCACTATCGCTTTCAGTATCAGTGCTTCCGTTGGCATGGAGCGGCCTTCCCGGGCAATCAGGAAGCCGGGCAGCGGGTAATGAGATACTACCCGGCTTCCTGGCTGCCAGGGAAGCCGACTCCATTATGTTGATTGTGAATGGCTGGGAAGCCGGTTTCCCGGCCAATCAGCATCAAGCCAGCTTGCTAGCCAATCATGAAACCTGGCGGAGAGTAATGACCCGATTGGCCGGGAGGCGGGTCATTAGTCACTAACCTCGCTTCCTGACGGGAAGCTGGCCCCATGTTCCCCTACGGCACTGCCGGTCGGAGGAAATCTTCCTCTGACCTGAAGTTCCAGTATTGGGGATTGTATCTGACCATTTGGGCGAGTACAAGTACTAGCCCAAATACTCCGTATCTGTGCATCCCTAATCAGAACTGTATTTGTCTGTGCTAAATAGCGCTTCTCTTCTTATTGGTCAGCATGGTCACCTGACCACGCTGACCAATGAGTGCTGGCAATTTGTTGCGAGCAAAATTCAAAATGCATAGGGCAGGACTGCGCTGCACAGTACGGGGTAAGGATACCTGTACTGGCGGAGGGTAAGGACTGTTCACAGAAAGTTAAGTATAGCTGGCAAGGGGGGGAGGGGTTGTAGTGGTCGAGACCAGGCCAGATTTGATTGGGTATTTCCATTTTCCCGTATTACCTGGGAAAGTGAACTTACCCTTTAATGCACATTGTGCGTGTGAGAGAGTTCTGCTGCATGGCTACCACAATATGGCACACAGTGAAATGGCGGTAGGACTCAACACACACACAATTTCCTATGCGTGCGTTTATTTGTATGCAGATGGCAGGGGCAGCAGAGTTGGTTTTAATTTTTTTTTTTACTTTTGTCACTTTTTTTTTTATTTTTATATATATTTTATTATTTTTTACTTTTTTATAACTTTTTAAAAAATGTTTTTTATTTTTTATTATTTTATTCCTATCACATATGGTGTTAAAATCCTCTGTGTGATAGTTTGGAGGTGACGGGTTCTCTTTATAGAACCTGCCCTCCAACACAGAACAGATGTTCTTTGTAGTTCCTGACAGCCGAGACGGTGGCGCTGTGATTACAGCGCCACGGTCTCAGTGATAACACAGAGCAGACGAAGAACGGGAGTTCTTCGTCTGATCTGCGGGCTCTATGGTGAGCTACCGTGCTGTGGTGACGGGTCCCCCAGAGGAGCGGGAAGGAGGAAAAATCCCAACCCGCTTATCCCCCCGGTTACACCTAAGCGCCAACCCCTATGCACTACTCCACAATGGAGCCAGTTGTTTTTCCCACACTATATTTTATTTTTATTTTTTAAATGTTTCACTGTGCGCACAATTCCCACATGTATATATACGGCCAATGACTCGTGCAAAAGAAAAGGGGTCCTCATCAGCTTCCGTCGATCAGCCAATTTCACATGTCACTCGGAGATTCGTGATCCTCAGGGGTGTTACCTTATCCTCACGGGTCTCCTAGATGATCAAGAGATTACACTTGTCTCCTATTATGCTCCTAATGTAGACCAGCTTGCCTTCTTTCGGGATCTTCTTGATAAAATTCACACAATCGCAACGGGCGCAGTCATCATGTGTGGAGACTCCAACATGGTGCTGTACCCGCATCGTGATAAGTCTGGAATCTCTCCCGCCTGCTTGCACTCGCGAAGCCCTTCTAATATCCTCCTACTCACTGGTGGACTGCTGGAGAGAGGCCAACCCCCATAAAACTGACTACACGCACTACCCCCATCCTCATGCTGTCCATTCCAGAATTGATCATATTTTCACCTCCGCCACTTTGAAGCCCCACATCCTTCATTCCCACATCCTGCCTGTCCCATGGTCTGATCACTCGGCTGTCAACTTGCTTCTCCCTACCTTACACCCTATCCCCGACTCTACGACCTGGACCTTGAATGACTCCCTGCTCACTGATCCTTCCTCCAAGCTTCTACTAGAATCCTACATTACAGACTATATACAACTCAACCGCATGTCTGACACCTCTCCCGTCACCCTTTGGGAAGCCCACAAGCCGTCCTTAGGGGACGGATCATCCAATTGTCATCTCAACTCAAGGAGAGATTGCAAAAACTGAACTTGCTTGAAAGGGCCTTCAATAAAAGCTCCCTAGCCTTCGCTTCCGACCCATCCCCGGCCTATAAAACTGCTCTAGAAACGGCCCGCCAAGCGCTGAACCTCCTACTTACTGATCATGCTGCCAAACAACTTCACCGCACTGCCCATAAATTCTACCTCAAAAGTAACAAGGCAGATTCCCTCCTGGCCTCCAGGCTCCGACGCTTAGACCCAACATTCAAACCCATCAGACTACGTACCCCCACGGGCACCCACACAAGCACCCCCGACAAAAGTCCTGGACATATTTCAACAACATCTTTCATCCCTCTACGCCTCCCAGGACCACTTCACCCCTCCTCATACGGACCAATTTTTTTGCGGACCTAGATCTTCCCTCTCTGACAGCATCACAAATTGCCTCTTGTGAAGAATCCATCACAAAGCAGGAAGTCCAACAGGCGATCAAATCACTAACTCGGGGAAAAAGGCCAGGAGTAGACGGCTTTACAGCAGCCTACTACGTCGCCTTCCAAGACCTCCTAGCTCCCCTCACTGACTGACACCTTTAATTGCCTCCGAGAGGGTGGATCCCTAGGTCCAGACTCCCTCTCCGCCTTGATCTGTATGATCCCCAAACCCTCCTCTGACCACACTAACCCTTCTAACTACCGGCCAATCTATCTACTTAATGTAGACATCAAACTGTTGGACAAAGTCTTGGCCAACAGACTTAATCTAGTGATAGGCCACTTGGTCTCTAATGACCAAGTCGGTTTCATCCGCATCAGACAAACCAGCGATAATATTCGCAGGATCTCCCTCCTTTCCTATATAGCCAAGACCAAGAAAATTCCTACCATGCTCCTTTCTCTAGATATCAAAAAGGTGTTTGACAGAGTCTCATGGCCCTACCTCTTTCATACACTGCGCCACCGGGGTTTTGGTACCTTCTTCCTAAAATGGGTGCCCCCCCCTGTATAATAGACCAACGGCACGTATAAAATATGCGGGCTTCTGCTCCCAACCCTTCCCGATCCTCAGGGGAACCAGACAGGGTTGTCCCCTATCCCCTCTTCGCCCTAGCACTGGAACCCCTAACCCAGAAGAATTGTAACTCCCCTGATATCAGCGGCATTGATCACGAAGGAACCTCACATAAGATATGAATGTTTGCGGACAATGCCTTACTCTTTGTCACAAACCCCGTGGTAACCCTACCAAACCTCACGAAACTCCTATCAGACTTCGCCTTGATATCAGGCCTGTGTGTCAACGACTCCCAAGTCCATAGCCTTAAAGTGACATTAAACCCTCAGATTTTTTAACATAAACCAATACTGTAATGTGTGCCTTACAGTAATCCATGGTAGTTTCTCTTCTCTTTGCTGCTCTTCCTTTTAAATCATCATGTCTTCTCATGCTTGGGGAGAACTTCCCTATGCAGCTCAGGGCCTCTTCCTGTAGTGCTGGCTTAGGTTACAAACCTATACACAGACACCATATATGCATTACTGAGACAAGACAGTCTGCTGCAAAACAGAAGTTCTGCCAAGCATGAGAACAGATACAGATTTAAAAGGAAGAGCAGCAAAGAGAAGGGAAACTACCATGGATTACAGTAAGGCACACATTACAGTATTGTTTTATGTTAAAAAATCTGAGGGTTTAATGTCACTTTAAATATCTCCCTACCCCCAATGCTTGTTTGAGTCCCTGCGTAGCACTTACTCCTATTCCTGGCGCATGGACCACCTCCCTTACTTGGGTATTAAACTAGGGCGTTCCCACCAGGATTTATACATTAATTATCCAGACATGCTCACTAAACTAGCTACCATGCTAAAAACTTGGCTGGGTAGGATGGCAGCGGTCAAGATGACCCTCCTACCCATGATTTTATATTTATTTAGAGTCTTGCCGGTAGCAATCACGGTCCCGGCCCTCAGAAAACTACAAGCCCGTATCTTTTCCTTTATATGGGGGGATAAGTGACACAGAGTCCCCAGACGTACACTATACTTACCGAAATCCCGGGGTGGACTGGCGGTTTCACACCTAGCTAAATACTTCCTTGCGGCTCAGATAGGACAATTAGCGAAATATCACTCGAATTTTGAGGCCCCGGCCTGGGTGGCCTTGGAAAACCACCTGGTAAAGCCTGCATCAGTTGCTAACCTCCTCTGGCTGGCCCCAAAACTGAGACCAACTATATACAAACCCCATAATCTCTCACTCACTCAGATTATGGGACTCAGTCAAAACCCATTACGGCCTTCTCTCCCCACATCTGCCCCTCATTTCCATTCTCGGCAATCCCTCTTTCACTCCGGCTCTCACACACCCGCCAAGTTTTAAGGCTTGTACTGACCGAAAACTCAACTACTCTGGCAACTGCAATCAGATTCAGGTGCCAAACCTTTTCCCCACTTGCGGGAACATAAGCAACTCCCGAGTGCGGAAGTCTTCCGATATCCCCAAATCAAAAACTACATAACAATGTCCACCCCAAAACCTACTGGCCCTCGCAAGATGTCCCCTTTGAAAAAAATCTGCCGCCATGACCCGCACAGCCCATCTTGCTTGCATGCTGCTTATGTGTTGCTATCTCACACGCACACCCACTAAGCCTTCCCAGCTGATCCGGATAGCATCTCCTTCATTTGGCTATACCTGCTAGGAGACGTAGGACTGACACATTCTCTAAAACTGCCATATTAACCCATGAAGGGTTTTGATAGTGCTAAAGTCTGTTGTCTGCTGATAAGTCTGATATTGGAGAGTATTTGATCTATCCTCATATTGCTTACATGCTTGCTACCTGCTGATAAAACTGCATAGTGGTGCATCAAATTGTCTGTTGCTGAATAACCTGCCATTTACCTCCCCATTGACTCTGCCTACATATCCGATATATGCATCTGCTTTGTTTACTAGAGATTAACCCTTAGCTACTCTTACTGCTTGTCTCCCCATTTGATACTCCGGACGCTGGTACCGCACATGTACAGCTCGCCGCATATGAGTGTGGGGTAAAGGGTACTACCTTTATATCATCTTAGCCTATTCCTCACTCCAGTATAACAGGAAGTATATGATGAGTGCGGTCTCCCTCTAGCAGTTAATGTAATTGGGAGTCGCTCACTGAACTTCCTTATCCAACAAAACCCCCATCGGTTCGGCAGCTGTGATCCAGTTAGACACTAAGCACTGGTCCAGCCTTGACAACTGACAAGATCTGGGGCCAATCCTGGGCAAACACTAGACGAAGCTTGCGCTGTGCAAGCAAGATTAATTATAAGGTACTCATGCGGTGGTACCTGGTACCGACTAGAGTGGCCATTTACAACCCCAACTGCTCCCCTAATTGCTTTCGAGGATGTCCTGACCGAGGCACGTTCTTTCAAATATGGTGGAGATGGAATCTTTAGTATCTTATCGTCTCAGTTCTCGGTGCCACTGATTAGGGACCCCTATTTTGCACTTCTCAATTGCAGGCCAATAGACCTCTCCCGCACTCAATTCAACCTTTCCATGCATATCTGCACCTCCGCCAAAAGAGAGATTGCAAAGAATTGGCTGACGTCAACCCTGAGTCTTGCCAGTGTCATAACCCATGTCAATTGGGTGATGGTCCAGGAAAAGCGAACTGCAAAACTTGAGGATAAAATTACCAAATTTGAAAATACCTGTTCCCCTTGGACTGACAAATACTTAGCCCCGACCACCCCTCGTCGCCTTTGCACTCTGTAAACTAATTTACAATCCTCGCCTTATTGATCGCTCTTTAGTACTTGCGTGCGGCCCGACCCCCTTTCACTTCTGCCACCTGACCTTCCTTCCACCCCACCACCTCCCCTTCTGTCTGCGTGCCCCCTATGTTCCTCGCTGTAATGTCTGTGTTTAGTGGTGCCATTACCTTTACAATAAGGTTACAAGGTCCTCTACCCATGTTGGGGGTTAACAAATTACCTAACAATATGCTTGTACACTGAGCTACCGTTTAATCCATATGTACTATTTTTTTCCTCATGGACTGACAACTACTCCCAAACGAGACTTCATCGGTAAACAATGTTTGTAACCCATACAAACTCACCCTGGAAAATTAGCCTCTATGTAACCTCTGTTATACCTTGTCATAATGTCCAGACCACGATCTAGGTCTGTATTGTGTTCTGCTGACTTGTCTTTTGTGATGAAAACAATACAAAATTTATATGGGGGAGAAAAAAAACGGAACAAAGGTCCCACATGGATCTAAGTCCTTACTCCTCGATGCTAGGGAAAAAACTGAGCTGCTGCTAGCTAGTGGGGGTCAAGCCACCAGCAGGGGGCTGCCCCCAGGGCTGTGCTATCAAGTTTTTGTGCCTAGGGTCCCACTCCTGCCGGTGAAGATGAACTCCACAAGTTTAAACTATTCCATATAGATGTACTGTATAGTGCCTACTTTTTCTTTTACGTCTTCTTTTAGTGACTTAGGGCGTTTTTTTATCTGCACCAAAAACGCATACACAATAATTCCAATGGTTTTAAATGAGACTAGTTCACACCATTGCATTCAGTTCCAGAGAAAAAAAAAAGGAGAGATGCACCGAAATGTAGTTTTTTAGACCTAAACCAAAAATAACCAAATTGTCTGGCCGAAACAGAAAATTACATAGTTTACAATGGGTTTTTTTTTTACGATTCTTTTTTTTATTATTTTATTTTTAATTATTTTTACTTTACTGTTGGGGTTGTAAACAGACCCCTGATATCCCCATTTTAAAATAGAAAAAGAAATTGAGGACACAGAGTCCTCAATCTCTTTTTCTGCAGCCCCTGTTATAAATGAACAGGAATCCTCTATGAATGTTCCTGTCCAGTCATAAACTGTGGAGATAGTATGTTTAACATGTCCACAATCATGAATGAACAGGAAGTGATGTAGAACATGTTCTGTTCATTCATAACTGGGGACACAGTAAGCATACTATGTCCTCAGTTATTTACAAACACCCAGCAATCCGCTGATCGCTGCGTGCTTGTAAGCCGCTCTCCATCCTGACTCCTCCACCTGTCACAGGAGGCTAAGTGGGGTGGTACGGGAGGAGAGCTCAGCCTTCTGAAAGCTCATTGCTCCCCGCTCTCCACCCTGACTCTCCGCCTGTCAGAGGTGCAGGCCCCGCACAGCATCCTGAGCTGTCTCCTTCCTGCTCGACCTCATTAAACCTTCTCTCCTCCACGCTTGGCACCAGTCTGTGTCCCCTTTGGATCCTATCTGCCTCTGCCAACACAGGCAGGGGAGAGCAGCGGGCATTGGAGGGGACACAGACCGGCGCCCAGTGTCGAAGAGAGCATGCTTTTTTCTTTTGCACTGGAATACAAAAATGCATATAAATGCACCAGAACACACTTAAAACGCAAGAAAAGCCCATTTAAAAGAAAACGTGTACGCAGAAACGCATCCAGATCTGGTCTGGAGATGGTGTGAACTAGCACTAAAACAGACTAGTAAGTGTTTTTGCTTTTTTTGAAAAAAATGTAAATGATTTCTATAGGGATTTGTAGCTTAAGAGGGGGTCATAATTTTCTCCTGTCCTTTGAGCATAGAATTTTGTGATAAATGTGATTAGGGGGTACATTTTGTATAAATGTTGAGGTAACCCCTTGGAGTTACAGTTTATGTAAACATTAGAGGTGTGTTTTGTACCTGTTACTAGCAAGTTGATGACTGCTTTTTGCTTGTACTATTACCACATAAGTGTGATGGCTTTTAAAGTTTTTGTTATAACATCTCTGGTTACACTGCATTCCATTCTAAGTTCCATAAAACTGGCTGGTCACCTTAACTAAATGTGCATTCTACATTCTTCTTACAAGCTTTTACTACCTGATGTTATAACACAAAACATACATTTTAAAATGCAGATAGTGCATTTATAGCCTAGTGGTACACTTTAGAATTTATTGTGTCGCCCTCGGAGCCGGTCCCGGGATCCAAGATGGGGCAGCGGATCCCGGGAATCAAGGTGAGGGGTCAGGGGGGGAACCGGAAGCGCCAACCGGGCGCGGGGGGGGTCGTGCCGCGAACGAGCACATATAGGCGATCGGCGGGCTATGGACTCGCTGATCGCCTATATGTGAAACACCCGGTACCGGGTGTTCGCATTGGACGGGTCTTTTCTGCCCGTGCGTGCCCGCTAGGGGGCGCAGATGCTGCAGTGCCGTCCGTCCGTTTTTTTACTACGGGCGGACGGCAAGAGGTTAATAGTCTTTTTGAACATAAAATATACATTTTCAATAATCGATTATAATCGATTATGTCGATTAGTTGTTGCAGCCCTAATTATCACACTTAGGCAGGATTACAGGGGCAATTACTTCTTCTTGAAATGGAAAACTGCATATGAAATAATTATTTGGAACTACAATACAATAAGTGAGCTGCAAGCTAAAAGGCTAGATTGTAGAACAGTGGAACAAAATTCCTGTTTTAAAAACACTGCTGGCAGGTAGGCTGTTATCCTGCATGCACAGCTCAGTGTGAAATTCCAGGGTTTGCTGTTTGCGTGCTATGAGTTATACCATCCCAAACCGGCCAATAACGTTGACTGAAGAAAACAAACACAGAAGAACAGGAGAAGATGCAGTAATGATGACATCTGGGCTTTTACTGTGCTGGGGGGTCCCTAATCTTTCAAAATCAGTTTGTCTAGAGACTGAACCCATTTGTACCATGATGCCTGGATTTTGAGCAGAAGCAGACTGAAGTAAGGTGGCCTCCTTTGGGACTGCCTCCAAGGAGGCCACTATCTGACTCATGACTCTCATGCAAAAGCAAAGAGTCAGTTGACTGTTGGAATAAAAGTCCTGAAACCTTTCTTAAAGTGACACTAAACTCAGGAGTTAAACCTTAAAGCCTATTCCCACCTTTGTAAGTGATACGCATTTATTGTGGTAATGTAGAGGTGCAGCAATGATGTATATGTGTGCACATTTTCATAACTCACATTGCTGGCTTTTTTAATTTTAATGGATTTTTTAGTAGGCCTGAGTCCCACAAATTGAACATGTCCTAAACAGGACTCAGTCTGACACTGGCAGTGTATTGTAAAGCAGTTGCCCCCCTCCCTGTAAGTCATTGTAAGAAGATCACTGCTCACCAGCTTTG
>NW_017306689.1:176238-205669 GCF_000935625.1 Nanorana parkeri | reverse complement strand
AAGTGAGTTTCTGTTCATATGCATCAACTACATATGCCTGCTTCATGTATATTTCGTGTACATACATTCCTGGCATTTGCGTTTTAAAAATACCTCTGCAAAAGGTAGAATGGGCTTTAGAAATGCATTCAAGTAGCTTAACTGTTAACAAAGAAATAGCTTATTTGTGTATTATTCGGCTGTAGATCCTCAAATCATCTCTAAATTAATGCTGGCAATGTCCTTCCTTCTGGAACGTTTCCCCATGGTTTCTGTATGTGTTGTTAAGTTGCCATGATGGACTGCGATCTCAATACAAATGAGTAAACTAAATGTTAGATTGTAGTCCATCACCGAAGTGAACTTAGAGTGGTGGCTACTTTACAGCAGAAGGAAGGACAGTGTCAGCACCAACTCAGAGATGATTTGAGGATCTACAGCTGAGTGGTGCACAAGTAAGCTACATTTTTTTAAGTTAGGGTGCTTAAATGCATTTTTAAGGTTTAACTCCCGAGTGTCAATTTAAACAGCAACTGGGGAGATAACCCCTTTGTTGCAGAAGAGACACAAGAGCTGCATGGAGGACTGCTAATCTGAACGGTTACACAGGAAGGTTTGAGGACAGGAAGTGAGGAGAGGTTTGGGAGCAAAACTCTAGCTTGTAGCCTGTTTAAACCATCTCCAGTATCCAAACATCTGAGATGCTGTCTGTCCAAATCTCTGTGTAGGCTAACAGACATCCCCCCACTTTAGAAAGTGGGGCCACCTTTGCATGCAGAAGAAGACTTTGCTGGGTTGAGAGATTTAGGGGGCTCAGGGTTTGCAGTGAAACTGGGCTCCTGGTTAAGGTTTTGCTTTATAGGCTGAAGCCTGGCAGCGACTACTTTTTACCTCAAAGTAGGAATGACGTTCCTCCGTTTGAGGCGCAGGCTTACATGCCCAGGAAAAAATAATATGGAAGACATCCACGACTTAATCTACATAGTAATGCAGGGCTCTCCACAAATAAATAATTAGTATGGAGAAATGTAGAACCACTGCTATGGATATTGTCCTTTCCCCTAGGTTTGACAGGCATGGCAGGTTGCAATGCATGGCCTTCTCATAAATGTGCCGTCAGAGCTTGGGTCACACAAGAAGCTGTTCCATGGCTCTGGACTTAGCACTCTGCAGCTAACTAATACAGTACAGAGATATGGAAAGCACTAGAAGCAGAGCCCAGTGCCCAAAGGTCACATTCCAGGCAGGCTCTGCAGTCTTTGGTCTAAAGCGGATCCAGGTATGGCTACCACAGCTATAGCTAAGGATACCCCAATTTGAATAGCTGCATAAAAAGACCAGCTCAGAAGCATGGTAAGTCTTAAATTAAGTAAAATATAATTTTGTAAAAAAAAAAGAGTAATTGCATTCTACAGTGTCTCTGCAATCTTCTACGTCAAGTTTTACTAGTTGGTATTATCACATAAAACAAACATTTTTCATGTAGAGAATGTATTTATACCTTTGTAATATTCATAAGAATTCATTGTGCTATGTTAACAGTGTATTGTACACATATTGTAAAAAAATTAAAGGAGAACTATGAGATGAGTGATTTCCACTCACCTCATAGTTCTAAGCCGACCTGTGACAATGAGACTGTCACAGGTCGGCTCAGTAGATCGGGAGGTGAGCGAACACATACCAGGTTCGCTCACCTCTCGATCCTGTCACGGCTCTCTGCTGTGACAGGGGAGGGGCTGGATTCCCCCCTCCGATCTGCCAGCGCTGACTGGCGGAACGGACGGGGGAGGGGGCGGGTACAGCTGGCTTTGCCTCTAGATAGGCAGAGCCAGCTGTCACTCACGCAGCTGGGCGGATCCCGTCATCTACGTCGGGATCCGCTCCGGCTGCGGCGTCTCAGTATACCGCGAGCTGTAGCTTGCGGTATACTGAGCTTAGGGTAATGGGAGGACGCTAGTTTGTGTCCTCCCGTTACCCTAAGGAGAACTATGGGGAAAAGCCCTGACCCCATAGTTCTCCTTTAAATTTGGATAGCATTCCATAGGCAGAATTTGTTAGCACAGTGCTTTAGGAATCTAAATGTCATCCAGTTAGGGTTTAGCTCTACAGACAGTCCCGGGCTTACGAACAAGATAGGGACTGTAGGTTTGTTCTTAAGTTGAATTTGTATGCAAGTTGGAACAGGTACATTTTTTAAGTGTAACTCCAGCCCCCAAAAAATGTTTGTTGTTGTTTTGGACAGCATTGAGAAGGTTTAACCCCCTGTAACATTTGTTTTACTGTGTGCCCCTATTAATAAGAGTTCACCTCACTTTCTGTCCCTGTGACAATTGGATTTTAAAAAGTTTTGGTTGTCGTGGAAACAAGGATTGGTGATAGCTTCAGTGGAGACACCTTTTTCCCATGATGACTTTTGCAGGAGTGAATTTCCCTTCCTACGGGTAGATTTCCTCTCACTTCCGGTTGTCTCAAAGACAGGAAGTGAGAATAAATCTTTCTAATGAGGATACAGACAGCAGTAAAAACCCAACAGTGACCAGGAAAAAGAGGTGGGCACCCCTCATCTGCACGTCTAAGAACAAGCTTTCTGTAATGTGCGTAAAGGGGGGGAGGGAGGCAAAGGGAGACCAGGCAGGTTAGGGTCCCCACAGACCTTCCCGCCCCCCACAACAACGGTCCAAACGCAGTGCCATACATACCCACGCGAGAGAACGCGGGCCACCCGCAGTCCAGGCACCTCCATCCAGGCCGTACAGCTGCGCAGGGGATACAGAAGCCCAGACGCGCAGGCGCTGCAGAAACTGGCGCCCTGACCGCAGCCACCGTGCCAGCAGCCTGTGGGGAGTGCTGTGATTGGGTGGCCGAGACCCCCAGTCATATGCACCCCCCTGAGACGAACCCACAGACAACCCCGCCGGAGCGTGTCTGCATGCGTTCGTCGCTCGTCCAGGGGAGACTCCAAGGATCCGAGACATCCAGCCTGTCGCCCTGACAACACTTGCTACAAGATTCCCCTGAAAAGACCAGGAAGAAGCCAGGTAAGAATACCCGAGAAAAAATTATTAGCTCCTTACTCCTGACGCTAGGCAAAAAACTGGAGACTTGTCAGCAGGTGGGGGGTTTGGCCACCAGCAGGGGCCGCCCCTAGGCTGTAATCGGTCTTTAGTTCTGTGCCTAGCGTCCTTCTCCTGCAGCTGGCGATATTACCCTACAGTACATGATCCTAGATCTGTTCCCTGTGTCCTTCAATGAACGGAAGAGAAATGAGAGCGCATAGGTGTTGTCTTGAAGTCCATTAGGGAACACAAAAATTTGGTAATTCTTAGACAGTTGGGTTACATGCTGCCACCTACAAGAGGTTTGGACAATGGCAAACTCAAAAGCCATTGAAGACTAAACCCCATATAACCCCATTTCTAACATTTATGTTCTGTGAGCAACAGACACAGAGGGTCAGGACCTGAGTCGCTCAATGGACTCCAAAATAAAGATTTTATGGTAATCACAAATTCTTATTTTCTGCCACTAAGATTAGAGGGGTATTCTCTCCTTTGACCAGTGGCAGCATTTTGAAAGGAGGAAACACGTAACTGAGCTGAAAGGCCTATGGCTACAGTAAGGAAGACCTCTAGATCCAGAATTCATTCTGATTCTTGAACCTGATGGTGACTCAAGAAGTCTGCTAGAAGATTTTAAAAAAACTTTCAAGATGGAAGTTACTGTAATGGCATTATCCAAAAGTATCTTCAGACTCTGACCCTCCAGTTCTTGCAGATAGGTGTGAAGTGTTTTCCATATAGCCTGTAATTCCCACCAGTTTGAGGACTTTCCTGGACTCCACCTTGGACCAGCAGCCTTGGGCTACCTTCTCTTCCAGATACACACCCCAACCCCAGGCGTTTGCATCCATCATGAGTCTCCTAGAAATTTGAAAAGGCAGCCAAAATGCGATCTCTCCCTTCACCATAAGAGGGACCTCTTTTCTTTTGGTGGGAGGACAGTCGTGTTGTTTAGGGACATTGGATGTCAGTTCCAAACTTTCAGAATGTTGCTGGCGACGTACACTGTACGTCGTCAGTCACGAAGGGGTTAAAGGGTCCTCAAGTAGAACAATGACCTGTAAACATCCGAAATGGAGGATGACATCAGACCCTCCAGAGTCATCATGGTGCGTATGGATAGGAAAGGAAACATTAGGAAGTTGGGTGCATGAGTATAGGAAAGTAAGCATCTTTGAGATCGATCATTATAATGAAACAATGCAGGGAAAGTATCTTCTTTGTTAAGAAGATTGTGTACATACAAAACCTTTTGTAAGCTATAGATTTGTTAAAGTGGACTCAAGCTGAAGATTAGGTAAAACTTGCCAAAGATAAGAAACCTTGGATTTTGTCTTCTCTGGGTATTGCAATAGCACGGGAACTCAGGCAGCCGAACTTCTTTAAAAATGTAAATGGCCAGTATCAGCCTTTAGAATCGGGGCATTTTCACAGGTACAAGTACTTGTGAAAATGCCCTGTATTGGCGCGATATTAGTATCTGTATCGGTGCATCCCTAATGTTAACATATCTGACCATTATACAGAGAGGGCCAAAAATGAGTCTTCATTTTATATTTAGACCACTCATAAGATAAAACACCCATTTTTTTTTTTGTTTGTTTGTTTGTTTTGTTTTCATGTTGCCAGTGTTTAATTTGAGTGTATTCTCCATTATGTTTGGTTCTACAGTGGAAGCCCCCACTAACCAGCTTTGTTGCCTGTAAAGGTCTCAATAAAGTTATTTGTACCACTTAAATTGAATTGTGCTATAAAATGTTTAAGAGAAAATTTGCATAAAGTCTTCAAAGCTATCAATTTGGCACAGTGACCAGGAAGTGCAACTTGGCTGGTTGTCAAATTACTTAGTATTATGTTGGTTTGAAATGCTTATAACCTGTTGGCTATTTTAACCTGAGGCAGAACGTTTGCCATCCTAAATTTAGCTTTATTGCCTTTCTACTCACCATGGTAACAAACAAAATATTCACAATACTTCTGTAATTCAAATTGACCTTGTTGTACCTGCAGGCTTGAAGTGATATTAAAGTCATACATATTTAAGTTGCTGAATGCATTACTTGCAATGGAAGCTGCTCCTTGATGTTCAAAAGTTTTACCTTCCTGCAGAATCAGCTGCTTTCCTGATCGCTGGTCCGGATATCCTGATTTAGGGTTAGTTCACACCATAAGCAGTGTGTTCCGGTCCGATTCTGGGCGGAACGCACTGCCTAGCATTGCGGCCGGCTCACTTTTTTGCCGGGCTGGAGGGGGCCGCAATGCGATCGCCCACACGAGATCGCAAGGCACATTGGTCAAAATAGTGCTTGCAGTGCATTCCGGCCAGAATCGGACCGGAACGCACTGCTTATAGTGTGAACTAACCCTTAGGGTGGCTCCTTTCCCTTGCAGGGTTATATAAAGCCACCTCTTTGTGTGCGCTAGTAAGCTGTGCATATTTCCACAACCACACAGGCACAGCAAGGTAAACCTTTCTCCTCCCCCCAGCTCCCCTTTCCTCCTTCCCCTCCTTCCTCTAGAGCTAGTAGATGAATAGCTGCTGGAGATTGCTCTGTCCCTTGTGATCTTGAACTGGACAGAAAGTTCAGGGTAGCCAAGCTGAGAGGATTGTTGCCAGTAGTTCAGAAACATGACTGTAAGTGGTTGGGCAAAAATGTAAAGAAATACTTTGCTCGGCAACGGATATTTAATTGATCTAGATTTATAATTGAAAAAAATAGTTTGAGAGTTTAAAAAAGAGCTCCGGGTGAAATCTTTTACTAACCCTGGCAGTGGGGCTACCCCCGCATTGCCAATGGTTAAGTGCTTGTTTTGGTCTAGAGAGGAAAATAAAGTTATACTCACCTAATCATCACAGCTGGCTTGTTGTTAGACTAGTCCGTGGAGCCTCTTTCCCCCTTTGCTGCAGTAGTCTATGATTCCCGAGTCATCATGTCTCATACACTGTATAGGACGTGAGGACGTTGAGGGACATAACATCGCTGCAGCGGAGGAAGAGACAAGCTGGAGGGAGTGCTCTCACAGCTGGCCAGCTCCGAGAATCGGGCAATTATATCTTTGTTATTTTCCTCCCAAAACGAGCACTTAACCCTTGCAGTGAATGGGAAGCCTCACTGCAAGGGTTAACATTTCTTTCCACAGAATTCTACTTTAAAATCTATCCAAAGCCAAAACTTTGTTGTTTTTTTTTTAATGAGTATGGAAGGTTTAGAACCTCCATCTGGTTTTATTGCTGTCTGTGTTAACAGTGGGGAGATTCAAACTCTCTAATTGCCATGGTGATCATTCTTGAGATATCACAAAAACAGGATGTGAGGTAAAATCTTCTAATGGATAAGCCTGTTCTGGTGACACTTTACTAGAAAGAAATATCAACAAGCTTAGGGGAAATATATTATCTATTAACATAACAATTGCAGGCAAACCTTAATAAGAAATCAAGCTGTTTTTTTTGACCAGCGTGATGATGCACCTAGAGGGTGTACACAGCTAAACCTGCTACATACAGAAAGATATGTAACCTGTTTGGAAAATACTTGTAATTCTGTATTGTTGTAATCCAGGTCCCCATGCCCCACAACACAGAAGGTTGGTGACCTCACTTTTGGCAAATGTACTTAAAGGAGAACTATGAGGTGAGTGCTTTTCACTCACCTCATAGTTCTAGCCGACCTGTGACAATGAGACTGTCACAGGTCGGCTCAGTAGATCGGGAGGTGAGCGAACACATACCGGGTTCGCTCGCCTCTCGATCCTGTCACGGCTCTCTGCCGTGACAGGGGGAGGGGCTGGATTCCCCTCTCCCCGCTCCGATCTGCCAGCGCTGACTGGCGTAACGGACGGGGAGGGGGCGGGTACAGCTGGCTCTGCCTCTAGATAGGCAGAGCCAGCTGTCACGCAGCTGGGCAGATCCCGTCATCTACGTCGGGATCCACTCCGGCGTCTCAGTATACCGTGAGCTACAGCTTGCGGTATACTGAGCTTAGGGTAACGGGAGGACGCTAGTTTGTGTCCTCCCGTTACCCTAAGGAGAACTATGGGGAAAAACACTGACCCCATAGTTCTCCTTTAAAAGGATACAACTTAAGTAGGGTATACACAGGTAGATTTTTTTAACGAAAGTTTGTACAAACAATCTCGTTGGAATGTTTGATAATGCCATCAGGCACTTGATGAATGTCAAAAGTTCACATCAGCGCCACAAGACCCGATTCTTAGCCCAGGACGATTGCATGGGCAAAACAAGTGGCGGCAGCCCCACTTTAGTGAGGAAGACCGAATAAACCTGATGAAAACAAAAGCCAGATAAGGCACCTTCCCTAGTTTAAAGCCTTTACTGCTGTGGTATATTAAACCAATTTTACTCACAAAAGTAGACATTCACAGTGCCAACTCAATTTTTTACAGCAACGGCCATATTATCCAACGAGGGACACAAGCGATCACGCAGATGATGACAGACAATGGACTATAAAAACTATAATGTGTTTGGTTTATATATCTAATTTCTTTTTTAAGTTTATACAGTGCATTCAGAAAGTATTCAGACCCCCTTCACCTTTTTCAATGTTGTTATGCTGCAGCCTGATACTACAGTTGCTTAAAAAAAATTTCTTCTAATTTTTATGTACACTCAGTACCTGATAATGACAAAGTGATAAGCAGAATTTTAGAAATGCCTGTGAACTAAAAATACAACACAAAAAATATCACATGTACCTAAAAGAGAACTATGGGGTTAGTGTTTTTCCCCATAGTTCTCTTTAGGGTCATGGGAGGACATATACTAACATCCTCCCATGACCCAAAGCTCACTATATTGCAGGTTATTGCCCGCAATATACTGACAGCGCCGCAGCCAGGACAGATCCCGGCAATACTGTTGTGATCCTCCAAGATGCGCGAGTGACAGTTGGTTCTGCCCTTCTAGAGGAAGAGCCAGCTGTGCCCACCTCCTCCCCTGTTCGTTCCTCCACTCAGCGCTGGAGGATCGGAGAGGGGGGAATCTCTGCGGTCAACGCTCACTGCAGGTAGACGTTAGGGAAGTGAGTGAATCGGCTGCATGTTTTTACTCACTTCCCGATCAATAGAGCTGACCTGTGACAGCTTCTTTGTTTCATTTCTCACAACAGCCTTGTCAGAAGCAGCAATTCAATTTTACTTTGTTCTTGATTACCTTTACCGTTAAATCTGGTAACTACACCAGTGGAAGCATTTTGTTTTATTTGTTTGATAATTGCAGAACACAATTGTTGATCTTGTCGGAAAATGAAAGTTGCCCTGTGCCCTCTGCATATTTCCTGCATTATCAAAAGAAGCTATTACGCCCTAATAGTTGTTATCTTGGACAGCGGAATGATTAGCCTTTAAGTTGTGGAGATCTGAGAGTGGGAGTGGCCGAGCAGTTTAGCAAAAGACAAACCCCTCATTCCATGAAAATCCTGTGTGTTGTCAGCCCACAGGAGGACTTAACCCCTTCACAACCAGTGACGTACTATCAGCGGACCCGTTTAAACAGACCGCGGGGGATTTAACAAAACTGGAGCAGCTGTGCACAACAACCAATAAGCTTCTATCTTTCATTTTCAAATCTTAACTGAACAAACTGAAGAGAGAAGCTGATTGGTTGCCATGGGCAACTGCTCTAGTTTCGGTCTACTCCTGTTTTGATAAATCCCCCTCACTCTGTTTACATTTGTAGAGCCGACTGTCAGCTTTACAATAGAAGTGATTCTGGCGCTCTCCGCTGTCGCCAAATTGCTTCTACGAGCCTGTAAACTGCCCGCCCCCATCCCTCCCCCGGCCGTGTTTGCCAGGCTCCGCTGCCCCTCTTACGGGACCGGATGTCGGTGAGAAGCTGGGGAGGAGAGAGGCGAAAGTTCGTTCACCAATTTCCGCCCCTCACTATGGGACCCGGGAGCGATGAAGATTGCATCACTTCCGGTCCCATAGCTGTCAGTGCTGGGCTCCTGAAGCGAAAAGGTGATAGCAGGGGTCTTTTGGACCACCAGTATCACCTTAAAGAGTACCTGTCACTGCCAATATGCTATCACATTGAGGACTTGTAAGCCCCCCTATGTGATAGCAATTAAAGTAAAGTAAAGTTCAAAAAAAAATATTACATGAAATAAATGTAAAAAAAAAAATTTATAATAATTTTAAAGTCCCCCCGCTCGTCTTCATGTAAACACGTGTCGGGTATGCCGAGGGACATACCATCACTGCAGCGGAGGGGGAGACAGGCTGGCAGGAAAATTGCATGCTCAGAGGTTTGGGTGAGTATAACATTTTTTTTTAACTATAAGCCAGCGGTTCAACCTAGCAACCAATGATGTCAGCGTTATACTCTGCAGAGCCATATGGCCTCGTTCACACCATCCTCAGTGCTTTCCGGCCCGCACTGGATCGTATTGCAGTCGGCTCAGTTTGTTGTGAGGTGCGAGGGGGTGTGGCACGGCTGCGACGCCCTTCGGCCGCAATTTGATTGGCCGCATCGGAACGCACGGCACATCAGTGCTGTGGTCCGGTCAGAAAAAATAGTGATTGCAGCATTTTTTCTGACTGGACCGCATGCATTGATGTGCCTTGAGTACCCATGCGGTCGATCACATTACGGCCAGAGAGCGTGGCTGTGGTGCCATTCATTTCTCCAAATGCAGGGTTCGACAAATCCCAGCTCGCCAATGCGACTAGAAATTGTGTCCCAGCGCCTAGGCTTTTGTCAGCTCATTTACCGCACCTCTATTTGCTCACCTCCTGGTCCCTCCCAGCACCGCCTCCCTTCCCCTTCTAGCACAGCCTCTTATTCCCTTTCACCACCGCCTCCCTGCTGCTTGGGCTCCATGGTAATGTCACAGCAGCATTTTAACCACTTCAGGTAGGTGGCCGTTTATAAACTGGAGTGCTGGTGTCCATACTTCTCTTTGTGCATAACGGCTGCCATCCATTGAACACCGCTGCACCCACTTTTATTAATTTGGACTAAGCGGTCAGGAGTGTGACTGTTTATAAACGCCTGCCCCCTAAAGCGGTCATGCCAAGGAACCTGCTGTGACTGCAGCCGTGTTCTTGATACTGTTGTAATCAGCCGGCGATGGCTGTTCAGGTACAAGCAATCCCGTGGCTGTATTATATTCTGTTTCTGTGCACTACATTTCATTTTAGTGTATTTTATCCTAAAAATACTTGTTTGATAAACATTTGCGCAAATACCGTGCAACATAAAAAATTGCAACTAGCATTTTTTTTATTCTACAGGGTCTCTTCTTTCAGAAAATATATAATTGTTTGGGGGTTAAAGGGGCACTCTAGGAACAACCTATGTATGAGGGCACTCTGATGGGGACAATTACTTATTATTTGTCCTCATCAGTGTGCTCCCTTACATTAGTTGCTGCCATCTGAGTGCCCCCCTTACATTAAATCCATTAAACTCTGATGAGGATAAATAATAATTGTTTTAATATGAATTATATTTGGTTTCCCTATCAGCATGCCCCCCTCATTGCTTGACTCCAATGGGGACACCTAATGTAAGGGGGCACTACGATGGGGACACCAAATGTAAGGGAGCACTCTGATGGGGACACCAAATGCAGGGTACGACAAATCCCAGACGCAAGGTCGCCAATGTGACTAGAAATTGTGTCCTGGCGTCTGGGCTTTTGTCAGCCCGTTCAGAACACCTGCACCGCCGCTTCCCTAGTATATCTGCTCTTGCTGTAGGTCCTACCACACTCCTCTCTCCTCCCTGTGCACGCAGTGCTGGAGACATGCAGGGAGGTGAGCAGGAGGTATTTCAGGGCAGGCGCAATAGCCAGCCTATTATTGGCTACTGCAATTTAATATAGGCAATAGCAGGCTGGTTATTGCTCCCAGCCACTGCTTGTTGTGTTAACATTTAGTTGCCTCAGAAGGCGGCTGTCATTTCCCCAGCTAAAGCTGGGGCTCCTGGATTTAAAATTTGCCAAGCCCTGGCACAATGTAAGGGGGCACTATGATGGGGACGCCTAATGTAAGGGGGCACTCTGATGGGGACATCTAATGTAAGTGGGCACTCCATTGGGGACACCTAATGTAAGGGCACACTCTCATGGGGACATCTACTGTAAGGGGGCACTCTAATGGGGACACCTAATGTAAGGGTAAAGTATATCACCAGGACACCAAAGTAAAATCTTCACCGAGTGGTCATTTTATTGATGTACACACATCTCGACATAAGGCAACGTTTCGGGGCCACTCAGGGTCCCTTCATCAGGATATTACTTTGGTGTGCTGGTGATATACTTTACCCTGTCACTCTGACAGTGACACCTAAGGTAAGGGGGCACTTTGACCGGGACACCTAAGGTAAGGGGGCACTTTGACCGGGACACCTAGGGTAAGGGGGCACTCTGACAGGGACACCTAAAGTAAGAGGGCACTCCCACCTAGTGTAAGGGAGCACTCTGATGGGGACACCTACTGTAAGAGGGAACTCTGATAGGACAACTAATGCAAGGGGGTACTCTAATGGGGAGAACTGATGTAAGGGGGTACACTGATGGATGTGCTTTGCCTATAGAACTTAGTGACACAAAACTCAAACATCTTATGCCCTTTTAGTGCTCTCCTTACAGCCCTTAACATAATCCTGCTTTCCTTTCTATTTTAAAATGTACCTTTTTTTTCGTTGCAAAGTGTTGGGCGCACTCCCGCCAATCCTCCATTCTTTTGTGACTTCCGGCGTTCTCTCCTCCAAAAGTGCATGGGACTTCTGTGGGAGCGCGCTGCTCTCAGACTACATATGCCATAAGACATAGCACCCCTGTGCAGTGTGATCGCCCGCACCCCAACGTGTGGCACATCATTGTCTGCATTCCAGTCTGGTGCAGTCAGAAAAAAATCTGCATGCACTATTTTTTCTGACTGCACTGTACCGGAACACAGGCATTGATGTGCCACGCGTTTGGGTGCGGGTGATTGCATTGTGGGGGGCAGCTGCGGTGCCATTGACTTCAATGCACTGGATTGCATTGCGGCAAACTCAGTATGTTGTAGGGCGGGGGGGTGCAGTGAAGTGAACGGCACCGCAGCCACGCCCTCAGGCCGCAATGCGATCGGCCGCACAGGAATTCAAGGCACATCAATGCCTGTCGTCTGTTCAGCAAAAATAGTGCTTGCAGCATTTTTTCTGACCCTCCCGTCCCACAACATACTGAGTCGGCCGCAATGCGATCCAGTGCGTTCCGGCCTCAATCGCAAGCACTGAGGATGGTGTGAACGGGGTCTTAAAGGCAAATAAATACAAAAGGAGTTTAGTGTCGCTTTAATGAAATGTCACTTGTAACATTTCAATAAAGATCTAAAAAAAAAATAAAAAAAAGGGTGTGGTGCTTGGAGATCGGCAGTCTGTCTGCTGTGCGTTTCAGTGCAGCTGTGGGCGTTAATGCAGCCTAAATGGCTGACCGTGGTTCTGCCAGGACTTTGCTTTGGACCTGGGCTCAATGAAAATTTTGGTCACCGGACCTACTTGAATTTGAATTCACTAACCCTGCCCCAGGCAAAAACATGAAGTTAACCTTTGCAGTGTGGGAATAGCCCGACTGTAAGGGTTAATAACATATAAAAAGGACTTGGATTTTAGCAGAAGAGACATGCTAAGTCTATCTATGTCCTGGCAGCTTTTTAGGAATCCTTTTCCTCTTTGAGACGACTGGGATCCACTTGAAGAATAGCTAAAAGCCACACGTGGCTCTTTGGCGCCATATTGGGCACATGTTTTATCAACGTACACTGCAATATTCAATTACAATAGGCTTTGCAAGTATTTAAAAAAAACATACGTAACCAGCACGATGTACCCCTGATAACATACCAAGCTCCAATACCTTATCAGCGACACAGAAAAAAATAAACCATGAAACGCTTCCTCACCCTTACTTTTTCTTTATTGGTATAATAACAATCATGGCTTCTCTCAGTCACCCTTAAAACCAGTTTAGTTCTACTTACTCTCCTCCGCGGCAGACTGCAGTCGAAAGAAAAAGAAGCGGCCAAAACCACGACGCCTTCCTCCGCGCAGCGTGTCTTCACACCCTATCCTAGTGCAAGACCTAGTCTAGACTCTCGTTAGCTCTGCCCACTCTCCAGCGTGCCTTTAAACTCTGCAGCCCCTCTGCCTGGCTCCGCCCACTCTTCAGCGTTCGCTCCGTCCACTCTCTTGCGTTCCCTCACACTCCGCAAACTATCTTCCCAGCTCCGCCCACCCCCCTGACTTCCCGCGCACTATGCAGACTCTACTAACCAACCCCGCTCGCTCTGCAGTCGAGATCAGAAAGGCGGTAAACGTCCGTCACGTGGTGAAGTATGCTGACAATGTATGTTCTCTGATATGGCGGCCAGCCCTACTTACAGTGAACAGAGTCACGCCAGTCTATTATAGCTTATAATAAAATTCATATTTATCATGTCTATGATTTAAAAAAACGCTCAAAAGTAATAGCTCCCTATTGTGCCTCATTTGGAGGGACTGTCCCTCATTAGAAGCCAAATCTCTCAAATAGTTGTGAATGGGTGTAGTTGGTTAGTCTTCATCCAGATGGTCCAGCTTTACCCATGCACAGGTTTATGCAATCCAATCAGCAGGAAGATAATAGTTAAGGGTAAGAAGGAGTTAATTTGGGCGATCTAAGCGTTTACAAGGGGCTTAATAGTAACAAAATTCATTTAACTGGTTACTGTCGGCCAATGCAAATAAATGTCCGGACAGCAGACGCATAAGGGCAGGTGGGTGTCTGGAAACATCCTTTGATGCTCCCGCTCGCACACCCCCTTCTCGGGAGCGGGAAAATATGAAAAAGTCAAGCCTTTGATACACGCAAGCATTCGGGTGGCTATAGACCTGCCCAATCGCTTGTAAGTGTGCACCTCCCTCCATCGCCGATTCCAGTTATCCCATGCTCTACTGTCCTCCGTGCGTGCCCAGGAGTGGCACGCGGGTCTCTGTGGCTAGATCAGAGGGGAGATCCGCACATTCCAGCGGCTGATCTCGCCTCTGATCACTGAATGCGAAAGTGGCGTGTATTACATCACTTATACTTTCAGCCTGTCATCTCTCCAGCTGCTGTAGCCAGAGAAGACACTGAAGAAGCACAATCGCTGCTTCATCAGCTTCTTTAGGGGTCCCTAGGTGACATTAGGGGTCTGAGAGTCCCCTGATGTCTCCATAAAGAGGACCTCTCACTGTTTGTGCTGCCACATAGGGGTTTTTTTTTTAGTCCCCTATGTGAAAACAGTAAAGTTACGTGTAAAAAAAAAAAAAGCAAGTTTAAACAAATCACAATTTTCTTTTCAAGTCTCCACATATTTGCACATATAAATGCAAACACTCTATCTGTCCCCAAAAAATGATATAAAATTAATTTCAGTACAGCGTTGCATGGCGAAATAAATGTCAGTCAAAGTACTGCAGCACTGAACACTGAAAAATGGCCCGACCAGTATAACACCTCGGTCTTCAAGTGGTTAAAAAAATGTACTTTTTACTTTTTGGATTGCTTCATGCAAATAGAAGCATGATGTGCTGATGACTTAAACAGAGTACCGGTATATACAAATCATGCTTCTATGGCCTCATTCACACTGCGCTAACTTGGGCTGTACACGTCCGTGCAGCCTGCACACCTGTATTGGGCCGTTCCCGGGAGGGACAGGTGCAGCGTATGATGGCACACAGCAGCCTGTTTTTGGGCGTTTTTCAGCAATGAACCGCAATTAAATATGCCCAAAAACACGCTGATCAGCACATTTTCATTGAATACTATATGTAAAATGGGCTGATCAGGGTGACAAAAGTAGCTCAGGGAGCATTTTAGGCGGATCGCATGGAGACTCACGCTTGCATGAACGGTCCCCATAGGAATATATGGGATTGTTCATGTAGGTGGTTCTAGCCGCACTTCAATATGGGGAATTCAGAGTAAAGTCATAAGACTTCATCTTCATACATGCTCTGGGTTAGTAAAGATGCCCATACACTGCACAATTCTCGTACGAAAATCGCGGGAAATCCCGCGATCGTACGAGGATCGTGCAGTGTGAATGAAGACGTGCGTTTCTACTGTACGGTCGCACGTCTTTTGTCTAAGGAGCATGCTAGAAAACCAGCCGAGAATCGTACGATTTTCGGCTGGTTTTTAGCATGATCGTAAGATCAATGCCGCACGGGCCGGTGTGCGCACGCGCACACTGCCCGTTTAGCATTGCGGTCATCAGATGCCTGCCCCTCGGGGGCCGGCTTGCGATGATCGCAAGTACGATCTGCCTGTCCAAGATGGGCAGATGGTACGTTTTTTAAATTACTTTACAACCATCGCAAGACTAAGGTAGGGTGTATGTGTATGGCCACCTTTAGAATAGCCTTTCTCCACCAGGTGCATGGTGCAACCATAGCACCATGGGGTACTTTCTGATTTCCTTAGGGGTGGCTCAAAATTTTCACAAAGTGTCATGCCTTTTTATAGTGCAGGCAGGCTTGTGATGTCAAAGGGGGCACCTGATGTGAAGGTGGGGCTTATAGCGCTCCTGATATGAATGGGTGGCTTTTGATGTGAAAGAAGGGGGTTCCTAATGTAAAGGGATGCTCCTGATCTAATGGGGGACTCTCATGTGAAAGGGGCAATCCGATGTAAAAGGGGAAGCCCATTTTATGTGTGTGTTTTTGCCTGGGGGTCCTACCTTAAAATCCATATGAGACACCTATTCGAGAAAAGGGTCTGAAATGGATTTTGGAGGAGCAACTTGTCGCAGTTACATTGTCACATTTACGTTTTTTTTAAACATTTTAGACCTCAGGATTTTGCATACTTTTAAAGAGTGCCGTGCCTGAAAAAAATTAGAAAAATGCTGACTTGGGCAGACCCAATTGGATGCCCAATGAAGGTCTATGGGCAGCTGGATATAAACGTATTTGTGTCCATTTACATCCGGTTGCACCCAGCTCCGACCAGGTCCGGAAAAACAAACGGAACAGTGTTCTGTTTCGCAAGACCTGATCATGCTGGATTGTGGGTAATATGATTTAAACGTGCACATGTCTGTTTACATTCAATTCCCCATAGACCGACATGGGGTCTTGTAATTTCGTTTTTTACCTCCATCACAAGCGTAAGGATTGAGTGACTTTGAGAAGGGCCAAATTGTGATGGCTAGATGACTGGGCCATGATCGCAAGATGGAGGAAAAAACTGGTCAGACACGATGTCACAGCAGTGACATCCTATCTATACTGCTCTGATCAGTAGGGGGATCTGTGCACAGATCCCCTCTCGATCGCACAGTGTAAAAGAGAGCTTAGAGCGGTGGTTCTTAGCCTGTGGGTCTCGACCCACAGTTGAGGGGGTCACCATGTGCATTGTGCTGCGCTAAATGAGAGGCTTCTCAGCCTTCTCCTAGCCCAGCAGTGTCAGTTCTCCGGCCGCACCACTAGATGGTGCTGCAGCAGCCGGGGAGGATCAGAGAGAGGAGAGGGAAGCAGGCATAACAGTGAAGGGAGGTAAGTGTCGGCTCTCTTGTAGAAGAATGGTACACTAAAGCTATGTGTGTACATACAGCACACTACATGACACTTTGATCCTGGGTAACCTGGCCGTGTGTAGTGGCCGGGAGTAGAGGCCACCAGAGAGTCTGCACTGGCCACCAGAGAGCAGCACTAATCACCAAAGAGCCCTCATTGACCACCAGAAAGCTCGCACTGACCACCAGAGAGCCCACACTAACTACCAGAGAGTCCGCACTAACCACCAGAGACTGCACTGACCACCAGAGAGCCTGCACTGAGAACCAGAGAGCCCACACTGACCACCAGAGAGCTCGCATTGGCCACCAAAGAGCCTCACTGACCACCAGAGAACCCGCACTGACCACCAGAGAGCCCACACTGACCACCAGAGAACCCACACTGACCACCAGAGATCCCATACTGACCACCAGAGAGCCCGCAGTGACTACCAAAGAGCCTGCACTGACTACCAGAAAGCCGGCACTGGCCACACTAACCACCAGAGAGCCTGCACTGGCTGCACCAGAGAGCCCCATTGACCACCTGTGAGCCCCACTGGCCACCTGAGAGCCCACACAGCCCACCTGAGAACCCGCACAGCCTCCTAAGAGCCCTCACATACTGTATACTAGTATTGGTGCTTCTCTACATTTTACCACTGGGGTCACCACAGCTTGGCAAATGTTACCAAGGGGTCCCGGCCCTAGAAAGGTTGAGAACCACTACCTTAGAGTATTAAAGCAGGATGGCCTGCATGGCAGTCAAGCAATTAGCAATAGTAGCCTCCATATTTCGGTCAGTAGAGGTTTCCTTTATCTCATAAGAGCCTGGGGCCACCTACTTAGAAGCCTGACACATTCCTGTTTAAGCTAGAATTTTGCAGATATATTCTTGTTTGATTTTTTTGATTGAATTAATAAAATACTCTTGTATCCACAGGAAGCAAAGTACTGGACCGAGTTACGAGGAACAAAACTTTTCCTTTATAACGATAAAAAACAAGAAAAGGTAAAAAATCTGTTATGTTTCAATTTTTGCTCATACAATTGGCTGGTTCTTGTTATTTTACTATAACTATGGTGCTAATACAATAAATAGATGCAGTGAAGGGGAAGGTTTCCTGACAATTGTAATACTGCAGATTGCTACCAATTTACTACCTCAAGGGTACCTATAACTTTTGCGACTTTCCTGTTAGAAAGTCTGATGTGAAAAGCACTCTCCCCTTTATAGTGTTGTAATCAGGTACAAAACAGATATTCACCTCCATTGCATGGTAGAGTTTAAAGGAGAACTATGAGTGAGTATCGGGATCCGTCCCGGCTGCGGCATCTCAGTATACCGTGAGCTGCGTAGCTCACAGTATACTGAGCTTTGGGTGACGGGAGGACGCTAGTTTGTGTCCTCCCGTTACCCTTAGGAGAACTATGGGGAAAAGCTTTGACCCTATAGTTCTCATTTAACACCACTTAAAACACTGGAAGCATTTTATCAGCAACATGACATATGTAATGAATGTTAATCATTAAAAGAATGAGCTGGCAATCCTGACCAAGGTGTTGAAAAAAACACTGCATTGCTAGCTTTTATCTGTACTGAGAAATACATGAAGGGTAGGGCACCATTGTTGAATTCTTCTATTGAAATTGCTAGATGCTGGGCTGTCATTCGCATTCAATGGCTTTCATGTCATGGAACAAATATGCACGTTGGACGTCCTGACTCCAGTTTGACTTTACTGGCTGCTTTCAGGTCGGACACACATGAAGTATTGAAGCCAGAGAGAGAAAAGCAACTGGCATAATATTGCTCAGAGTAAGGGTTTCCTTTTGTGTTCAACAATCTTTGTTGTATTAAAAAGGACCTTTTGTTTGGCCGTAGTTCTATTTTGGGTCACAAGCAGACATATACTAATGTCCTCCTGTGACCCAAAACTCAGCATATAGCAGGCTATTGCCTGCTGTATACTGACAGTGCAGAGTCACACTGTGGCCAGAAAAGATCTTGTCAGGATGCACCCCGTTACCTGACTGACAGCTTGTTCTGCCTCTCTAGAAGCAGAACCAACTGTGCCTGTCCCTCCAGTCAGTGCTGGAGGAATAGAGAGGGGAGGGGGAATCCCTGTGGGAAGCAGTGACTAAGGGCCTGCACTGTTTTTTGTGAACACACCACACATTGGGCATTGTTGTGGTGCGTGGGCATGGGTTTTGGTGCGGGCGATCGCACAGCGGGGCGGAAGGCGTGGCTGCGGTGTCATTAACTTGAATGCAGCACTGGGCCCCTTCCCGCCAGAGAATGCAGGGAGGCTTGCTCTATGCAGTCCAGTGCGTTCCTACCACTAACCGTGCTGGAACGCACTGGATTTAGTGTAAAAAAGCCCTAACAGTCACTGTTCTCTGCAGGAAGGAGATTGTGAACTGAGCGATCAGCAGTTTGTGATCACTCAGTTATCGATTTATAGAGCCGGCATGTGACAGCTGCAGTGTCATACCTCAGCTCTAAGTATGGGTATGAGTGTATTTCACTCTACCCATAGTTCCCCTTTAATGTCAAAAAATTATTTAACACCCAAACTGTTACTCAGCTGCCCCATTTTAGCACAGGCTGTAAGCTAGTAATCCTGAACCCGCATGCTTATGACAAATATGGTGCATAATGGAAGCAGTCCCTGCCTTATTATCATACCTGGGAACCTCATGAGCCTGCTGATCTTTTTATGAATGTGTGTGAAGCTGGGAATGGGGGGGAACTGAGAACACAAACTGTTTTTTTTAGGGGCTTGGTTTACAGTAATGTTTTACTGTAAACTAACAGTACTTTGAATGATCAGTCCTGACAAATTCTGGGCCAAAAATGTTTAGTTGTGGCAATGCAAAGACAACAAGGCCTTGTTGCTGTAAGAAGGTAACCATCACAATATGTGGGCAACAGACGGGCAATCCTTACAATATGCAGTGGAAAAAAATAGAGCCCCCTCACCTCCACTTACATCTACTCTAGAACTCTGGCCTAGCAGCATGCTTTAGTTTCCATCTCCCTATGGTGCCACATTGCCTCTACAGATGATGTCTGATTCTGATGTCACTACTCTAGTCAGCTAAATAGATTGGGAAGCAGGAAACTCCCTCCGGACAGCCTGGAGTCAAAGTAGAGACTGCCTAAAGCTGGCCATACACCTACAGATTATCTGCAGATGTTCCATGGTCAGATGGAAAACAGATTCCTCCATCTACACTAAACTGTGTGGATGGAGGAATCTCCTGCTGGGGAAAGCTTCAGTATCTTGCTAGTCACACTTTTTCCATCTGACTATAGGCTGATGGAAGAAAATCTATAGGTGTATGGCCAGCTTTAGTCTACATTCACACTTGCCACTGTCAGGTTAGATGCTGTGTTAATGCTTCTAGATGCATTAATTGATGCGTTTGTGTGCGTTTAGGCCCCATTCACACCAGGGCGGTTGCAGATCAGCGTGGTTTCCACGCGTATTTTAAAAGGGTTTTGGGGCATTTTTAATTGTGTTTCAGCATTGAAACGCAATTAAAAACACAGCACCTGTCCCTCCCGGGAATGGCTCGATAAGGCCGTGTATGCCGCACGGATCTTTATGGCCAAACTGGATGGTGTGTGAATGAGGCCTAAAGCATATCTGAATCCAAAAGAACTGTAATATATTTCAACTTACCAGTTCTTAGATGTTGTGGCGGTATTTGTTTTCAGGCTTTTTCACCTTGCGATCCTGCCAATAACACACTTCCTGTCCTAAGGTGGCCACGCTCACTCACCGTTCTGTACCAATGGAGGAACAGCTTCTATCCTGATTTGGACTACAAACACCCTCCATCTCTATTACATAGAGGGTCTTTTCTTTGTAGTTCTCTAAAGCTAGCTGAGAAAGATGATAACATTGTTTAATATTTCAGTTCCATCCACAGGACTGACAAAATCAACAGGTATTTTTCTGTGCTTGCTGAAAGTTTACCTAGGCTTAAAAAAGAAAACTAATGTAGCCACCATGTCTAAAGACTTCTAAGCAGCAACGTATATTACATTTTTGTTCTTGGATATAGATATGCTTTAAATATTACAGGAAGGCACCAGATGTCCAGACTTACTCAGGGCATCTGAAGATCCCCATTGTGTGCCTGTGCCAAATCCAAAAAAGCAACAATGGCTGATTAGTTTGGAAAAGTACACATTGGTTGGGCAATATACAAAACAATATGAAAGTTCTCCAGCATACTTCCCCCCAAAAAAAACAAAACAACACTAACTAAACTATTTTACCTACTCAGGTTAAAAATAGATGCATACATTGAGAGCAGGCTTAGTTAGAGGTAGCCTCTTCCTCCTTAAAGAAGCAACACACCAGAAGGCCAACATTGCTGAAGACCCCAGGCAGTAGACATAGGGGGGAATTTATCAAAACTGAAGCAGACAGAGGCTGGATCAGTTGCCCATGGCAACCAATCAGCTTGTCTCTTCAGTTTCTTTAGTTAAGATTTGAAAATGAAAGAGAAAATGATTGGTTGCCATGCACAGCTGCTCCAGATTTTGTCTGCTCCAGTTTTGATAAATCCCCCGCAATGTGTTTGCACCAATCCAAAAAAAGCAATCATAGCAACCACTCTGATCCATGTAAACTGTATTAAAAATGGAATAGCGCACATGGGCATACCCAAATACAGTAAATACATTTTTTGGGATACTAGTGTTTCTCTAATCTTTCTTTGACTGCTGAGGGAATTAACATGAAAGTTTAACATGTTGTGTACAGTATGTAACATTATTACTTGCTTTGATAGTACATAGACAGCATTGAATTGAGGAATTTGAAATCTGTAAATGACGGACATTCCAATCAGAAACAATGGTCAGAAGTTGTATTGACCTTGGACAAGGAGGAAGTAATCATAAAGGTGAGTTGAGTTACATAATCAGAGATGATATATTTGGCAAATAAATACATATTGTTTACTGACTCATACTGAAAAGAATGATTTTTGTTTCTGCTTAGTGAACAAAAATAATGGCATTATTATTCTTTTCATTCTTAAATCACAAGCTGTAGTACAAATGGTATGACTAAACATGTGGACAATGACATGTGAATCACACATACTTTATTAAGATTATTGACACTGACAGCTCCAAGCCCAGGCTCAGTTCTCATTGCTGCTTCATCACCACCATCAGCACTGGAAACCACATCAGTGCCAGTAGAATCAGCAACAAAACCCTACATTTTACTTACACAATATTTTTGTTTTCTAATAGCAGTCCCAGAATGACTATAAATTAATTATAACAATAATAATAATAATTATTATTATTATAATACAGGATTTATATAGCGCCAACAGTTTGTGCAGTTCTTTACAAAACTAAATGAAAGCCTTATGCTGGGGCCACTGGTAACAATCCCATGTATTATTACTGGGTGTGCAGACTAGAGCAGTGGTCAGAGCTGGCTCAATTTGCATTTCAGGTGCTGCCTTGACCTCCTTCAAGTATTCTTGGACTGTAATAGTAAGTCTTAATATACGCTTTTCTGAAAATACATTAACCCTTTCCCTGCCACCGATCTATGGCATATGGCAGAACACAACTGTGTCCAGCTGGCCATGTCAGTAAGCCATATGTCGGTGGCTTTTACTGTTCTGCTATAAGCTCATGGTCCCCTTTAAATTAATAGCTGTCATCTGAGGCTGACAGTGCTTAATTTTTTTTCTTTTTAAAAAAAACATTAATGTAACTGTGGCAGCACATGGCAAAGCATTGTGACGCATAGCCGTGCGTTGTTATACTAAATCGTTGCCTTAGTGGTTAGACAGGTTTTTTTTTGCATGCTGGATGGTGAGCGTGCTGGGAAACTTTTTGCTGTTATACGCTGTGTTGCAATTAAATGTACGCCTGTATCATTTTATCATAAGACACACACCAACACAGTGCACAGTGCACATTCACAGTTTTTTACCATTTCGCAAAAAGGCACAATTTAAAATATTAAATAAAAAAATAAAAAATCAGTTGATTCTTATCTATATTTTTCTACTTTAAAAAATGTTCTGTATGAACTCTGAAACATTTATAATAATGGTATGATAGAAAGGTACCATAGATAGTGTATAGCAGGCTAATTTTTAATTACAGTAAACTCTCAGTTATCCAGTATTCAACTAACCAGAACTCTCATCTAACCAGAAAAAAAATCCCCTGTGTACTCATTGTTCTGCTGATCTGCAGCATGTATTATCCTGGATATGATTGTGTGTCTATTTGTTTTAATTTGCTTTTGATGACTGCATTTCAATATTAATATGAAGTCAATAAAGAGCTTATGTTATGATATGGTGTAGTATTGGGTATTGCATTAGTTATACCTATTTTTAATAGTAGTTCTCAAGCAACCAGAAACTACATTTATCTGGAATCTAATATGATCCAATCAACATGGATGCCGGATATCAGGGAGTTTATTACATTAAACAATTACCTATTATCTTCACAAGATGCATCTTCAAATGTATTTTATATACTGCAGAAATTAATGTTTTTCTGTATATCACCATTTCCACTACTGTTCTTAGCAATAGCCATGCCAGATAAAGCAATCCTGCCATTGAAGGCAACTTACCAAAAACAGGATTGCTAAGAGACCTTTCACCTGCTACTACTGCACCAAATTGCTGCACAATCTTTGCTTACCGCTAAGGAAGCAGCAATGGAGTGACACCTTGCTGCATTGTAGTGATGCTGTAGGAGCAGATAAGTGGTCGGTTAGAGAGTAGCATCAGTGATAGGTTGACTAGAATTACATGGTCCTAAATAGGGATGCACCGATACCGATACATGACAAGGGAGCATTAAGCCGGCTTCCTGGCCAATCAGGAAGCCGGGCGGCGCGTCATTACACGGCGCTCGGCTTCCTCATTGGCCAGAAAACCGGCTTCCCTGCTAATTGGGAAGCCGGGTGGCGAGTCTTTACACGCCGCCCCACTTCCCGGCTAATCAGGAAGCCAGGTGGCGAGTCATTACACGCCACCTGGCTTCCTGAACGGGACTTCCGGTAGTCCTAAAGAATACAACCCTTTATAAATGCAGAATTGTGATTATCTCTAGTGAAGAAGTGATATAGGAGAAGCAGGTAAGTGCTCTCTAAGCAAGTAGGTGTCAGTGATAGAATGACTACCACTATTAAATGGAGACATTAGATAGTCTCTAAACACAGCTGTGAGGTGAAGAAAATATGTCCATAATGCTAAACAAAATGACAATATGTCCACAGTACTAATTAAAATCCATTTTCTATTTGCTTTAATTAACTTGCAGACGGAAATAGCTGAAGATGCAGAAGAGTGGAAAGGATTTATACTTACCGTAGTTGAGGTACAATATAAAAAATGTACTATATAGTTTTAACATTTGTCATACTGGCCCATATTATAATAGTTCATACCTCCATTTCAAATGTGTCAGTCAATTTCAAAGTATCTGCTTTCCAGTGGCTATAATGTTCACTATTTACCTTTATCTTTTTATTTTTTTATTATTTCTTTTAATATTATTATTCATCTATGACTTTCCTCTCCCATTTTCTGTCCCAAATGACTCAAATAGTCAAACGCTACATGTATTTAGAGAGTCTCAATGCTTCCTTGGGATCAGTGAACTCTTGCTGACCTTCTGTGCCTTGTTTAAATACCTGCCTCACCCTGCCTTCATAATTCAGTAGTCAGGGCAGGCACTCCTATTATCTGTCTGATTGTCACTGCTATGCAAGAGATGTTGAGGTATTAGTACAGTATACATGTGTGTGTACAGTACATATACTGTATATATACACTCACTGGCCACGTTATTAGGTACACCTTGCTAGTACCGGGTTGGACCCGCTTTTGCCTTCAGAACTGCCTTAATTCTTCATGGCATTGATTCAACAAGGTGTTGGAAACATTCTTTAGAGATTTTGGTCCATATTGACATGATAGCATCACGCCGTTGCTGTAGATTTGTCATCTGCACATCCATGATGTGAATCTCCCGTTCCACCACATCCCCAAGGTGCTCTATTGGATTGAGATCTGGTGACTGTGGAGGCCATTGGAGTACAGTGAACTCATTGTCATGTTCAAGAAACCAGTTTGAGATGATGTGAGCTTTGTGACATGGTGCATTATCCTGCTGGAAGTAGCCATCAGAAGATAGGTACACTGTATTCATAAAGGGATGGACATGGTCAGCAACAATACTCAGGTAGGCTGTGGCAGTTAAACAATGGTCAATTGGTACTAAGGGGCCCAAAGTGTGCTAAGAAAATATTCCCCACACCATTACATCACCACCAACCTGAACCGCTGATACAAGGCAGGATGGATCCATGCTTTCATGTTGTTTATGCCAAATTCTGAATGTCGCAGCTGAAACCGAGACTCATCAGACCAGGCAACGTTTTTCCAATCTGGTATTGTCCACTTTTGGTGAGCCTGTGCGCATTGTAGCCTCCGTTTCCTCTTCTTAGCTGACAGGAGTGGCACTCGGTGTCGTCTTCTGCTGCTGTAGCCCATCTGATTTAAGGTTCGACGTGTTGTGCGTTCAGAGATGGTATTCTGCATACCTCGGATGTAACGAGTGGGTATTTGAGTTACTGTTGCCTTTCTATCCTCCGGCATCAACAAGGCATTTTTGTCCACACAACTGCCGCTCACTGGATATTTTCTCTCTTTTGGACCATTCTCTTTAAGCCCTAGAGATGGTTGTGTATGAAAATCCCAGTAGATCAGCAGTTGCTGAAATACTCAGACTAGACGGTCTGGCACCAACAACCATGCCATGTTCAAAGTCACTTAAATACCCTTTCTTCCCCATTCTGATGCTTGGTTTGAACTTCAGCAAGTAGTCTTCACCACGTCTAGATGCCTTAATGCATTGAGTTGCTGCCATCTGTTTGGCTGATTAGCAATTTGTGTTACCAACCAATTGAAAATATGTACCTAATGTGTGTATATATGTATATGTATATATATATACATGGAGCGAGTATCAGCAAAACAGCAGAATTCGTTAAATGTTCAAGAGCAGCTGTTGTTAAAGTGTTTAAAGACTGGACTGTCAGCCGAAAATCTGGGTCTGAACGTGCGAATTGTGGCCGTCAGCGACTAGCCAATGTTAGGGCAGAACGGAGAGTGGCAAGACTGGTACAAGACAACAGAAGGGTAACAGTGCAGTGTCAGATTCCTCACATCACCTTTCAACATCTCGTGGAGTCACGAGGCGGCACAACGAAGTCATCTCGTGGAGTCATCTCGTGGCCCAACGAAGTACTGATGGGGTGGTCATAATAATCTGGCCACTCAGTGTACATTTTCCAGGCAAATATGTTTGGGTGGTTTAATTTACATGGCACACATGCTTTAAATAATCTTTTAAAGCATTTTAATGTTTTAAGCATTTTTATTTATTGCTTGTAATTATAGTTATTTTTGCTCATTACATTAGCACATGTTTACTCTTCCTAATATTACATAGTTATTACATAGTATTTGAGGTTGAAATAAGACATTAGTCCATCAAGTCCAACCTATTAGGATCTCATTCTAGGAGTACCCGTACCCCTGTATATTACGGTCCCTTAAGAAATCGTCCAAAAGTTTCTTGAACAATTCCACATTATTTGCTGAAATCACCGCCTGTGGCAGTGAGTTCCAGACCCTAACTGATCTTACTGTGAAGAACCCCCTTCGCCCATTGTGCTGGAATTTTTTTTCCACCAATTTTAGGTGATGGCCTCTAGTTTTTGTAATGGAGTTAATTTTAAACAGTTTATCGCTAATGTTGCTGCCACCATTGAACATTTTGTACATGGAGATCATATCCCCCCTTAATCTCCTCACCTCCAATGTGAACATGTTTAAATTTAGTAGTCTTGTCTCGTAGCTCTGGTCCTCCATACCCCTAATTAGTTTGGTTGCCCTCCGCTGGACTTTTTCCAACTCAAGGACATCTTTTCTTAGTACTGGTGACCAGAACTGGACCGCGTACTCCAGATGAGGTCGAACCAATGATCTATAAAGTGGCAAAATTATAGACTTGTCCCTGCAATACATCCCCTTTTTAATACAGGACAAAACCCTGCTAGCTTTGTTTACAGCAGCCTGGCACTGCAAACTACCTTTCAGTTTGTGGTCTACAATGACCCCCAAATCCTTCTCTATTTCTGACTTCCCTAGCGGAAATGGAGAAGGATTTGGGGGTAATATTCTAATGTAACTGATAAGATGTGTCCAATTTTAAAGCAATAGACTCTTTGCAGTCTTTAATAATGTCTCTAATAATGTCAAGCACCCACAATTCACTTGGTAGCCAGCGATCATGTGTCATGGTGAGGGGTCCACACCCACAGAGAGAGAGAGAGAGTACCTAACACCCCATTCACACTTGCGATATTGCAAATTGCGGGTTTGTCATGTTGGGCTGAGTACAATCGCGCAACATTCGCGCCAAAAAAGGGTCCTGCACAAGCGACGAGCTACAGGCGACTGGAGCTGTAAATGGTAACAGCTCCATTGACATGCATTGGACTTGCAATACACCAAGCGATATCACGCGGAAATATGCGCGTTTTTGCAGCGTAAATCCGCAAGATAAACCGCTCAGTGTGAACGGGGCCTGGGGCTACATGGAGACATGGGTGTCACAGTGTCCCTCAAGGCACATAAGAGGCACAGTATGACACAGGATACTCTGAGGTCAATGCATGAGACAGAATACTTTTGGGTCACTGTGTGGCACAGGAAGCGCAGAGGTCACTGGTTGACACCGGAGCTCAAGGATCACTGGAGACAAAGAAGCTCTGGGGTCACTGAAGGCACTGAGGGTCTCTAGAGTCACGGGAGTGCTGGGTTTACTGGAGACTGGTTGATCTGTCTGGATTTTTGGATGAAATCGGAAATTGCCAGCAGTCGTGCCAAAAAGTCTGAAGATTTCCCAGACTTTCCCAGAAAAGGGTATAAAATGTGTAATCTTCAAAAAGAGGTCTACTACGAAAATGATTGTACAGCCATTGGGTGCCGGGAGGTCTGTAAAAAGATGGTGCCATGCTTTACTAGCGGTGGAAGAGGGCCTGCAGGTGTCTGGGTTGTTGAATTGGCTTGGGCACAAATTGCACAGGTCTTTTTGTAGTTCTCTACATACTTTTGGATAATAGGCCACCAGTACACGTGGGGAAGAAATGTGAGAGTTCTTTGGACACCAGGGTCTTGCAAGGGGGAATTGCGGATTAGAGACGAGAAGTCAGGGCCAGGATATAAGTGGTTGGCATAAGGTAGCCCTTACAGCACTGATCTTCTAGTGCTGCGGGGGTTAACAGCAGCCGCTGCCAAGAGTTGCACTGTCACCGTCACCTTCCTCCCCTCTTTCCTATTCATAAACGTTGTACTATTATTTCCTTTGATGCAAAACGACCTATGATGGGCAGATGAATTACAGGATTTGGTAGCAAAACAAAGTTTTTATAGCTCTTTCATCTGTACAATACCCATATTTATTTAATGGCACTAGAGTAGTTGACATGCATACATCTTTGTAACATGTGCCTGTAGTTTTGGAGTTAGTAGTTTGCTGTAGATGATGTACATAGAGAAGCTATGTCCTCACACAGTATTTGCTAACTATACATGTATTGTACCTCTCCACCCTCTTCTCAGCATTATGTTTATGAATAAAGCACAGGTGCAGGTTTGAATACCTTGAGTTTGAATATATGTTCCTTTTTGTTTTTAGCAATCTGTTCCAAGCTGGTTGACTTTGTTACCTGGACAACTTATTAGGCTAAAGGAAGTTCTAGAAAAGGAAACGGCAAGGAGAGCGGAAGAAAAAGGTCCTTTGGTCTTACCTTCTAGAATGTCTGTGGATGTGCCTAGCTCTGAAGCCTATGAAGATGTTGCAGTTTCAAATGCAATGCCTATGTAAGTTCCTTGTTCCTGAAACAACCTGCCTACTTACAAACCAAGTGATATCTGTAATCTTGCAGTAAAATACCTATACCCACTTGGGAATCGGTAACACGTCTCTGTAGTGGGTTATATACGTGATATGATTTATCTAATTTGTTTTCAAAATTATGAATTACAACTTGTTCAAATCAGGAAAAAATACCTATACCCAAACTGGTATAAAGTGTATCAGTGTGTATGTATTATATGTGTGGTATAATTTGTTTAATTATTAATTATGACTCATGGAAAATAGGTGTTCAACGATAACCTAAAGCAGGGGTGGCAAACTCAAATTCATCGGGGGCCGCATCAGCAGTATGGTTACCCTCAAAGGGCCGGTTGTATAGGACTATGCATCTACTCTTTATTATCATAAATAGTTGCCTCTGCATTCAGTTGCTACTGGTTTTAATAATAATTTAAGTAATAACTAGCCTTGAAAACATCCACAAGAAACTTTATTGGAGACTGCTCAGACTGCAGCAGAAATCCCTAATCTGGCGTTTTCAAGTGACAGCTGTCACCTAGTCAAGTTAATGATCAGGTGACAGCAGCTCCATGTAAACGCATGCACACCGCATGTAATGATACGTGATATGATTACATGCGTCCAGGGAGAGTGATTGATTCCTAGCGGAATGTAAACATATCACGTATCTTTACATGCGGTGTGCAGGCGTTTACATGCAACTTCTGTCACCTGATCATTAACTTAGGTGACAGCTGCCATTTGTAAAACGCCAATTTAGGGATTTCTGTTGCAGGAAAACGCAAGTTCCTGATGCAGAAATCCCTAATTGCACCTAAAATAGAGGTGTGAATGCAGCCTAATACACTTCTACTCCCCAAAC
>NW_017306689.1:92827-173144 GCF_000935625.1 Nanorana parkeri | reverse complement strand
CCGCGGCCCATTCATATGTTAATATCTCGGCCGGTACCGGGACAGTGCAGGCTGCAGGAACAGCACCAGCAAGCTCCGGAAAGAGCACAGAGTAGAGAGGGCTGGGGGAGGAGGTGTTTCTCTGGCCTCCCCCACCAGCGCCCTCTAGTGTACTGTGTGGTAGTGCCGGCTCTGCTCGCTAACACACAGTAGACACTGCTCTGCACAGAGTCGGCATAGCGGACCGGCCCTGGCTGCTGTGCGGGCCACATTACAAGGTCCGGCGGGCCGGATTCGGCCCGCGGCCTTGTGTTTGCCACCCCTGACCTAAAGGTTATTTTTGAACTGTAAAAGCTAATCTGAGATGTTTAGTATGATCAAAGTACAGATGTACTTTCAAAAGAAAAGGAAAAAACCCATAAATAAAAAAAATAATCAATTACATTTACTTTATAACGTTCTGTGCTGTTGCAATAAGTACAGTCAGCTAATAAAGAGGTGTATCCTGAGGAGGCTGCCCTTCCAGGTAATTTTTTTCCTCATACCACAGTCATCCTTAGCCACCATACACCTATAGATTTTCTGTAGATTTTTTTTCTATCAGCCTATGGTCAGATGGAAAAAGTGTGGATGGAGGAATCTCCCACTGGGCCAAGCTTCAGTATCTTGCTAATCGGCCCCGCCGGCTCTCAAAATACCTAAACAATGCCTGCATCCAATGAGATTGTTCACGTATTTTGACAGCCAGTTGGGCCGACTGGGAAGATACTGAAGCTTGGCCCAGTGGGAGATTCCTTCATCCACACAGTTTAGCCTAGATGGAGGAATTTGTTGCACTTTTTCCATCTGACCATACGCTAATAGAAAACAATCTATATAAATTCTATAGGTATATGGCCAGCTTAAGAATCACATTAACAATATTAACCCCTCGTTGTCCTCCCATCGCAAAAATACGGGCAGACCTTCCTGGCAGGTGGACATACATGTACGTGATTTTTTTTTCTGCTCGTGTCCGCCCCCTACTGGGCGGGCACGAGCAGAGTCCCGCCGGGAGGGTAAACAGCTGTTACTGTTTACAGGAGCTAGTTCCAGCTAGCTCAGTTATTTGTTTTAAAAAAATCTGGTTGTATTCCTAAATGCACAGAATATTACTGGATATTTCGTTTTTATAGGTATATTTGCAGAAGCGATCTGGCGACAGGTAAGTCGCCAGGATCGCTTCTGTTGTAAAGCCGACAGTCGGCTCTACAAGTTTAAACAGAGTCCCGGCGGCAAAAGTCGCCGGGAGTCTGTTTAAACAGCCCCGATGCTGGCGACGTACACTGTACGTCGTCAGTCACGAAGGGGTTAAAGGGTTTTTTTTTGCCTTCCTCTGGATCAACAGTGGGTAATTGTGGGCATAGCATTCTGTTTAGGCTTTTCTGACTAACTATGTAACTACTGACTGTTTCATACAAGCATTCGACCGGCTCTGTAGCTTGGATAACCTTACACTGTGCGCCACCCCCCGTTGCTGCTACCGGTTATCCCGGGCACCCTGCGGTGCCCAGGATCAAGAACACCGGCACAGTGGCTGCTACTAGAGAGAAAGAGGAGAGATCAACATTTCCTCCACCGCTGAACTCTCCCCCTTCTCTCTATAAAGTTGGAAGCGATGTCTATTACATCACTTCCCCCTTTTTTTTTTAAATTAAAGTCTCATATAAAAAAAAAACACCCAAAAAAGTTTTAAGTCTCCCGCGTGCACGCACCTATAAACATAAATATGCGTTGGTTGTGCGTAGGTACAAAAACAACGATTACGCCACACGTTATATATCGCCGCAAACATCGCAGTGAGAGCAATAATTTTAGGCCATCAATCACTCATAACACTAAACTGATGAGCGGTAAAAGCTTTTAAAGTGTCGCCTATGGCCAATTTTAGGGTTGGTATTTTTTTGCTATTTTGTGGGTGCGCACAATTTTAAAGCTCGAGTTTGGTGTCTATTTACCCGACGTGACCCTGTATTTTATATTTTACCAAAAAATGGGTAATATTAAATGTTTTATAACATAACGTAGGGAAAACAGATTTCTTTTTGAAAAGTTTTGGTCCTTTTTTCGTTCTATAGTAAAAAATAAAAACCCCAGTGGTGAATAAATACCACCAAAAGAAAGCTCTATCTGTCACCAAAAAATGGTATACAATTCATTTCAGTACAGCGTTGCATGACGGAATAAATGTCAGTCAAAGTACTGCAGCGCTGAATACTGAAAAATGGCCTAAATATCATAGCCATATGACGTGCTAGTAATTTAAATTGAGCAGAATATAAGTTCTCTTTAAAACCTTTTTTTTGTAAATGTGTATTTTCATTTGTTTGTGTCAATTCAGCTTGACGTAACTAGGTTATGCCTGCTGTGTGATAAAGATGTAATTGCATGGTGATTATAAACAATAAAAATGCCATATGTTTGCTCCAGTGGTTTGCTGCTGGTAGGTTTCAGAATAGGCTTCCATCATTGAAAATGTTCAGCTCTCCTAAAGCAAAAAAACAACAAAGCAAACACTAGCCTAAAATACCCCCAAACATCCCTGCTTAAACAATGGGTCTAAATCTACAACTCCACACCAAAGCATACACTACCCTAAAACACCTAACCCTCCCCTATCTTAACACTTAAAGGAGAACTATGAGGAGTGATTTTCACTCAACCTCATAGTTCGAGCCGACGTGTGACAATGAAACTGTCACGCGTCTGCTCAATAGATCGGGAAGTGAGCGAATGCATACCGTCGCTCGCTCACTTCTCGATCATGTCCCTGCAGAGAGCCGTGACTGTCACTCACGGCTCCCTGCAAGGATTCCCCCCTCCCCTATCCTCCAGCGCTGACTGGCGGAACGGACGGGGGAGGGGGCGGATACAGCTGGCTCTGCCTCTAGATAGGCAGAGCCAGCTGTCACTCATGCAGCTGGGTGGATCTCGACAGTAATGTCGGGATCCGTCCCGGCTGCGGCGGTCTCAGTATACCTCGAGCTGTAGCTCGCGATATACTGAGCTTTGGAAAGCAAAACTTTTTGCTGTTATACTGAGCTTTGGGTCACGGGAGGACGCTAGTTTATGTCCTCCCGTGACCCTTAGGAGAACTATGGGGAAAAACACTTACCCCCTAGTTCTCCTTTAACCTAACTCCTAAAATGAGCCTTTAACATTTCCCCCTCCTCTACAATGTGCGCTTAGATCTTAGCATGCCCTATCTTAACACTTAAGGGGCTATTTATTTATTTTGTGGATACTGGGTAAAAACATTTATAAATAGACCTTTTAAATTGTATGTAATGGCAAAACTTTTTTTAGTTTTGGATAGAGTGCAGAAGGGTTGGACTCTCTAACAAGACCATTGTTGTCATGAGAGCAAGAGGTGAGGCTGAATCTTCCATTTAGAACACCTGTTCTGGTGACAGCTGTCTAATGGAAATTCCCCTCACTTTGGGATTTACTCTTACTTCCCGTTTTGTCTCCAGGACAGGAAGTGAAAAGAAACTCCCGAGAAGAGTTGTAACCCTTCCCTACTCTATCCAAAACTAATTTAAACAAGTTTTCGCTATACATTCACTTTAACTCAGTCTTACCCTTTCATTTAAACTAATCCTTGATGGAAGTTTTGAACACTTGGGCCTATAAGAGTTAGCCCATAAGGTAAGCCCTTGAGTGCATGTAAACACTAACAATTAACTTTTACATATTTGCTGCATATGGTCTGTTAAATATACCATTAAAATAATTGTATTATGTCTGTTTTGTAAATGCAAAAATAAACTGTTGACTCTTGAAGACAGTAGTTCAGCCCAGCCTTTCTCAGCCAGGGTGCCGTGCCACCCTTGTGTGCCTTCTGGCTTCCTCAGGGGTGCCTCAATATTTTTGCACAATGTCATGCATTTTCCTGGTGCAGGTGGGCTCCTGATGTGAAGGGGGTGATTCTGATGTGAAGACATTGGGGGGGAGGGGGGGGGGGGGACTTCTAATGTGAAGGGAGCTCCTGATGTCCTTTACACCTTAGGGGTGTCTGCCTCAAGATTTTGCATACATTAAAAATGTTACCTGACTGAATATGTTAGAAACACTGGTTTACTGAAAGAAATTTGGGAAGGGCTGACACCATTGAGACCACACAAATGTTGTGTGTTGTCAGCCCATAATAGGAACTTTTAAGAGCCGAGTGCATTTCTGGAGATTTTTTTCTGTACTTGAAAGGAAAGAACAGGCTTGCGAGGAAAAAATTTTGATGAAAGGCTTACGGCGGAACACAATTGTTTCCAGCTGGCCAGCTCAGAAAGCATTACATCGGTGGTTTTCGCCCTTCTGCTGTAATCTCATGGTCCCCTGTAAAATAATAGCTGTCATGAGCGGCCCCCTACACACACACACCTGCACCACCGCTACGGCCGCTGCTGGTCTCCCCCACTTGTATGGGCAGGACAGAGACAGCATCGAGCTGCGAGTTGGGGGGGGAGGCAGAGCTTACTATCTCCAGTTTCTGAATGAATAGGAAGCCTCTGTACTGAGTGCTTTCCATTCATTTAGAACAGAGGCTGTAGAAAAAGAGATTAAAGACTCTGTGTCCTCAATTTCTTTTTCTATTTCAAAAAGGAACTGTGGCTGCACATGGCAAAGTGTTGTGTCACATTGCCGTGAGTTGTGATTTGTTGTGTTGTGATTGAATGTACGCCTGTATCATTTTATCACAACACATACACCAGCACAGCGCACAAATGATTTTTAACATTTTGCTTATTTACAGTTTTGCGTTCCTAATTTTTTACTGTTTTGCAAAAAGGTGCAATTTTAAATTTATAAATATTTGTTATTTATTAACTCAGTACAGTTTTATCTGTCAGATTTAGTCAGAAAAGTATTTTTTCCCTGCACTGATACTGATTTTAGTGTGCTTTTATCAATTGAATTGTGTATTTTTATCGGTTTCATACTGATTTCATAAACATTTGCGCAATTATCGCAGAACCTACAAAATTAGTAGCACCATCTTTTTATTCTACCGGGCCTGTGCTTTCAGAAAATATATGGTTGAGGGGGGTCTTTCACAAACGCTAGCAACGCAGCAATAGAGTATCAAAAAAATTCAAAAATGCTGTGGCCAGCTGAGGTTTAAAGTGTTCCGGAGGGCTTGGCAGCGAAAGGGTTAAGGGATATGGTCCTGTATGATACCCAGATTTAATCATGTAGCTTTATATGCATTGTGTCTTGCTATATTGTGTGATTTAATTCAGTTTCCACTTTGTACAGGTGCTTTTACAGTGTATCTCGTCATGAAGCTGCAGAAATGCTCGTGAAGAACGAAAGCTTTGGCAATTTAATACTGAGGCCCGGGGGAGACTCTAAGAACTATGCTGTAACTATTCGAGAGCCCTCTGAAAATAGGTAAGAAAATATATAACTGTGAGGGTGCATTCACACCAGAATTAGAGACAAAAAAGTGAGTCGACAGAGGTCGTTTTGTTTGCGATTGGGGGGAGGGGGGTTTATTTTTATAGTAACCCTTATACGGTATTGGTTCTAGCTTCTATTGACAGTTCACACCAGTCTGTTGCGTTGCACCGACAAAAAGTACAGCCTGCTCTAACAAACTGGTGTGAACTGCTCCCATTCACTCCTATTCATTTTCAGATGTCCTTCCATTGGCATCTGTTGAAAACGGATGCTAATGGATCTGGTGTGAATGGGGCCTAAACCTCCAAACTTCCACATCATATATTTACCATTTATTCACTTCACTTCTGCTCAGCTCTCAGTGCTTAGAGCAGAATGGAATAACGGATACTACAGGCATGGCATTAGAACCTTGTGTGAGGTTTTCATTGCTATATGTTTCTGTACGTAGGAGATTGCTTCTGAGACAGAAAGTGAATTAAAGTTTTGCATTTCACACGTGTCATTGGAATAAGGGGGATCTTGTAATAAGGGCACCTGTTCAGATGACAGCTGTCAAAGGTGGAAATTCCTCTCACTTTGGGGAGATTTCCTCTCACTTTCAACTATATCTCCAACACAGGAAGTAAAGTCAAAACTCTCTTAAGCTGGTCATACACCTATAGATTATCTGCAGATTTTCTGTGGTCAGTTGGAAAAAGTGCAACAGATTCCTCCATCTACGCTAAACTGTGTGGATGGAGCAATCTTCCACTGGCCCAAGCTTTAGTATCTTGCTAGTCGGCCCCGCTGCCTGTCAAACTACCTGAACAATCTGATTGGATGCAGGCATTGTTCAGGTGTTTTGAGAGCCAGTGGGGCCGACCACCAAGATACTGAAGCTTGGCCCAGTGGGAGATTCCTCCGGCCACACAGTTTAGCGTAGATGGAGGGCTCTCTTGCACTTTCTCTATCTGACCACAGAAAATCTGCAGATAATCTATAGGTGTATGGCCAGCTTTATAATGGCACAGGCATAAAATCTGATGGATGGTCCATCCCTTTCCCACTTTATCTAGACTAGCTGGATTCCACTTTATTTTATCATGTTTATTTTATCAGAAAGTATTTAAATACAAATTAATGATGTCCCCTCTACTTGCTGGCGTTATGCAGGTGAGCTTGGAACTCTGATCCACATTTTTTTGGGCCTGTCCTGGAATCCAACCATTCTGGAGATCAGTTCATTCAGTGATAACACACATTCTGGGGTACTCTGTGAATTTTAAGCCAGAGGTTTTTCTTCTCCATGATCAAGCCGTGGCATTGACTTGTTATAAGAATTTCCTCACCATGCATATGATCAATGCGGCTCGTTGTTTGATCCCTAGCAATCGGCATTCTTTTCAACCTCCCACCCTGAAGGAGTGCATTATGTACAAGAAATGGAAGAAATTGTGCGCATTAAACAGGGTAGGATTGAGTGATTCCATAGGATGTGTTCTAAATGGATCCACAAGACTGGGCCTGACTACTCATCCTTGTTGTCAGCTTGGCCCTTTGTCCCCCTCATTTGCTTTAGTTGGGAGTTGGAGAAATGTCTGGCAAGTTGGTTTTAGAGTTGCAGATCTCAGAGTGTCACTGTAGTTTGGATGGTTTGGGCAGCAGGTACAGGCCTGTTCTGCTGAGGGATGTAGGAGGTGAGCCCTGTTGTATGAGAGACAATTATTATGTTGTGAAGATTGTAACATAAAGATCTTTTTACATTCTAGTCTTTTGTATCTGTTATTCTGTTGCCTGAGTCTACCCACGGTTAGTGAAGGGCTCTTTATATACATTGTTCTTTGTATTATGAACTTGGGATTTGGAGATTGTAATGAAAACAAAAACAAATGAATGATGTTATGTTACACTGATATGTCCAGAGATCAATTGGTTTATATAGCAATTATACCATGTAAATGGTTTATATAGCAAAATGGTTGTATCCCTTTAATATCATAATACATAGTATTCATTGTGAAATATATCTAATAAGCGATCTGATGTAATACTGTGTTAAAAGCAAGCAAAGCACTCAGGCATGGATTAATATTGACTTTATGCATCCACTTTTTTTTCTCCAACAGCAGGTCCCAAGTCAAACATTACAGGATTCTAAAAACAGACCGTGGTTTCACTATTGAACTGGACAAGCCTGTAAGTATATATATTTCTTGTGGATTTACCTGATGTCAAGGCCAAACAGCTGGCAGTGCTGTGCAGGGGCGTCCCGAGGCCGGTTGTCACCCGGAGCAAAGACCGGGTGACACCCCACCGTGACGTCATCGCGCATGCCCGGTCATCTAATTGACGCCTGCCTGCGGACATCTTTGTGATGGGCGTCGGCAGAGAGAGGAGGGGATGTTCACTCGGAGGGATGAGGTATGCTGACTTTTTAGAGAGGGTGACACCAAAATGACTCTCAGTCATTTTGGTGTCGTCACCCCTCCAATGTTGTCACCCGGGTGCGGGCCGCACCCCCCTTGTGACGCCACTGGTGCTGTAACCTAAGAAATTAAGGCAAAAAATAGAGACCACTGATTTAAAAAAAAATAAAAATAGAGACCACATGAGAGTTTGTAAAACGTATGTCTTTGTCTTGCCTGTTCTATCAAAATGAATTAAGAGAGAAAAAAAACTTTGTTGTAGCCAGTGTAACATCATCATGTACCATTAGTTGCCACTACATTGTTGCCACAGGTACATGAAATGAAAATCTCTTAATCCACTCAAGTTTAAAGCCCATCCTAGGGGACAGGAAAAAGCTATTTTACTTACCTGATACCCGTTCCCATCAGCTTCCCCTGGGCTACTAGACCGGTCCCTGCCGCCTCTTTTCCCCTTTGCTTCGGCGGTCTAAGTACGGCTGACATTAGCATGTCTAATGCAGGTTCCATAGACCTGCATTAGACATGAGGACACTGAGGGGCATTTGAGGAGCCGGAAAAGAGAGGACAGAGGTGAGCGCTGAATGCTGGGGGAGCGGGGATCAAATAAACAAAAGTGCTTTACTTTGGTCCCCCAGATATAAACGAGCACTTAACATTTGCAGTGCAGGGTAGCCCCTCTCAAGGGTAGTTATTTGGTTTGGCCGGAGATGGGCTTTATGAGATTGGGTGGGTGGGTGGTGCTGGAACCCCAGTTTAATGAAAAGAGATTGTCTGGACAATTGGCTGGTAAATTCTGCACAACAAAGGGGTTCCTTGGTCACATTGGGCTGTTACTGGAATGGATAGGGCTAGAATTGAAGTGCCACATTGTGATATTATAGTCCAGACACAGGTTTTAAAACGTATACACAAAGCCAACAAATTTCAGGGGCAAATATACATCCCCTTCATCAGAGCTAGTTAATTTAGAGTGTGGTAGTGTAAAGTGTATAAAGTACAGCGCAGAGTGGAGAAAAAGAATGTTGTGAATAGTTAAAGTAGAACTATGTCCTCCCAATAAAAAATATGTGCCTGAGCACTTCAATATAAGTGCTTCAGCACTTTCATTTTTCTTGTAGTCCACCTGCAAAGTCCCACAAATGTCTGTTGAGCCTGCCAGTCAAGTCCACCTAATGCATCTGTTTGTGATGGTGTGGCAACTATGCTACACTGTTCCCAAATCCAGGGCAGAGTTGCCACTCTCATGTAGTCCATGCCTGCTTGCACTATGATGAATGACACAAAGTTGCAGGGGGCATGACTAACTCCATTATCACTGTTGATTCACATGCCTGTGGCTTGTCAGTCAGCACTTGGTACATTGACAGCACTGCCTTTGTTTCTGAAATCCTCCAACTGTGACCTGAAGTACCTGGGAGAGGGAGTATGTAAGACACAAATTAAGGAGGATTTTGCTTATTCAGGGAACAAGGATCCGCAGAAGGACCTTAACCCCTTAGTGACACAGCTTCAGAAAATGTTTTCGCTTCTGCGGACCGGAGCAATTTTGCCATGTGTTTGTTTTACCATAATTTTCATCTTCCTCGCTCATTGCACCTACACATATTATATACCGTTTTGTAAAGGACAAAATGGGGTTTAAGTTGATGTGAAATATGCATATAGAAATTCCTATACAAAGCAATGGGGGGGAAAAAACACATTTTTCACAGTTTTGGCAATAATAATGTGTACATGATTAGTGTAGCTAACAGAAAGTAATTCATAATACATTCTTATATTTGTCCTGATTAATAGGGTATATCATATGTCTGGGATTTCAGCTTGTTGTGAGTTATAGGTCACAAAATACAAGGAGTGAAATACAGTTTTAGTGTGGAACAATTTTAGAATGTTGTATGTTTGTCTCCTATCTTTAATAGCCTCCTTAGCACTATATTTTCTCATAATTTAAGTCTGTGAAGGTTCTCATTCATCCAGGTCATGGTATATTTGTAAAAAATAAGTCAATGCAACTGGATTCAGAATTGAGAAAGCTAGTCGGATGTCCAGTGTTTCACTGGACATCTGACCAGCTTTCTCAATTCTGAATCCAGTTGCATTTTAAAACCGTTTTTATTATTTAATTTAATTTTTTATTTTGTAAAACTAGGGGGCACTAAGGGGTTATTTTTTCATTCATTTAATTTTCCCTCGACAGACCAGCGCTCATTGTACAGCATGCAGGGATTATCCCGTCACCCACCGTTAACTAACTAATTGATGGTGGCGGAGTAATCCCATCATCGGGCGGGAAGAGGTTATAAATCATTGTGTAAATGGAGGCCTAATAAGGCATATCCAACTAATCACGCGTAACAGAAAGAAAGAGAAAATGTAGTTTTTCAAAGAATATAAAAAGCAATACTCAAGGCTAAACAGAAATATCTGTAATATACTATTTTCTGTAATATACTTTATGTGTGAAGTGAAAATGCATAGATCTGGAGACTGTTATATTCTGTTTAATAAAACATAAAAATTTACATAAGGAGACATATACATTCTGGACAGACAGAGGTAATCTGCAAAGTTCTGTCTAAACGACTGTCACTCTGTTGTATGCTCAGCCTAATTGTACATACTAGTGAACATACGCTGTTACTAGTCACAGGTAAACTAGGCCCCCAATTGAGGTTACAATGTTAGTACATGAAGTAATGAAGATGAAAAACAGGCACTCTACCCTGTTAGCAGAGAAGCTGTAATAAAATAGAAAATGCTGGATACTTGTGTATAGCGCAGTTTAAGCTCTTTTTTTAGAGTATTAAGGGAGTGAGAGCAAGCTTATGTTATGAGCAGCTTGTGTAACTGGTTCAAGATAGACAAAGCAGCCACAGTTATGATGAACTGTAAGCAGGTTTAGGTGTGTACAAAGATATTATATGGCACAATGTTATTGTTGTGTAAGCTGTATGAGGGACCTAACCTGAATTACTTTTTTTATTACTAGAACACAGTTCTCCTCACAGCAACCAGTCATATTTAAGGTCTAGTATAGTGTGATTATAATTAATAAAAGTTTCGGTAAAAGCTTTTAATGCGTCGCCTATGGCCAATTTTGGGTAGTGTCGTTTTTTTGAGGTTTAGCGCGCATGCGCAATTTTAAGGCTTGACATGTTTGGTGTCTCTTTACCCGATGTGACCCCGTCTTTTATATTTTACCAAAAAATTTGGTAATAATAAATGTTTTAGAATTTAATATAGGGGGCACTGTTTTTTTTTTTTTAAATCTGTAGTTTTTCCTTAATATATTAAAAAATAAAAACCCCAGTGGTGATTAAATACCACCAAAATAAAGCTCTATGTGTCCCCAAAAAAGGGTATAAAATTCATTTCAGTACAGCGCTGCATGACGGAATAAATGTCAGTCAAAGTACCGCAGCGCTGAATACTGAAAAATGGCCTGGATCGGAAGGGGGTTTAACACCCCGGATGTCAACTGGTTAACAATCAGGCCCGTGCATCCTCCATTGAGATACATTTAATGGTAGCGAACTCAAATGTTCATATACAGTAAATGAGTATTATTAAAGCAGCACTAATATTAGCAGCATGAGCAGTACAGTAATAATAATAATGGTTATGATGGTAATGCTGTATTATTCGGTCCCATTTGTCAATGTGTTTTTCCAGCAGTACATCCACTATCCAGTACAACATTTACACATATGCAGGGAAGGCTAACTTATAGACTGTAGGTAGTTCATGTTACTGTGCTTCTGTAAGCCATACTGTATTTATGCATTTAATAGAGAACTATGGGGTCAGTGTTTTTCCCCATAGTTCTCTTTAGGGTCACGGGAGGACATATACTAGTGTCCTCCCGTGACCCAAAGCTCAGTATATCGCGAGCTACAGCTAGCGGCATACTGAGACCGCCGCATCCCTCCAGTCAGCGCTGGAGGATCGGGGAGGGGAGGGGGGAATCCCTTCGGGGAGAGGTGACTGACCACAGCTTTCTGCAGGGAGATGATCGGGAAGTGAGAGAGCGCGGTATGTGTTCGCTTACTTCCCGATCTATTGAGCCGACATGTGACAGTTTCATTGACACACGTCGGCTCGAACTATGAGGATGAGTAATTTTCACTCACCTCATAGTTCTTCTTTAAGCATTTTTGCACCCATGGCGATTGCAAAAGTATATGTAGCATACATATTTGAGTATTTTGTAAACACATTGGAAGAGCAGAAATGACCAAACCAAGGGAAAATTCATAAGGGAAAATTCGTAAGGGAAAATTGCAAGAAATGACGTGTAAAAATGCTAATAAACAGAACACAAATGACATCTAGTTTCTAAGTGCTAAGGTGTGAACTGTCCCTAAGAGAAGTGAACTTTGTTTGCAAAAGTAAATTTACTTAGCTTAGTGAATTAGGTGAAGTCGTGCTGACTTCAATCATCCAAATATGTGCAAGCAGAAAATCTTGTTTTGTTTTTTTTTGCACATGATTGGGTATTCTTTGTAAATTAAACTTTCAGTTTGTATTTAGATTCGTAGATAGATATATAGATAAGTAAAAATTCACTTTGAAAGTGAACATGCTGTACTCCTATAATAAATTAGGGTCACATTGTCTATTAAGTTGTTATGCTGTGCCATATATTTTGTGTACAAGCCATTGTATGTTTCCGTTTCAGTTAAAATATTGCATTTTCTTCCTTCCCTAGGTCATATTGAACAGCCTTGATGATGTTGTGGATCACTTTATTAGGGAGACCAGAGGGAAACTGAAACCATATGTTTCAAACATATATGACACACAGATCGGTATGAAATCTCTATTAACCTGATATGGTCTAATATGGCACGATGTTATTGCTGTGTAAGCCATATGAGGGACCTGACCTATTTTACTTTTGTATTACTAGAATATAGTTCTCTATACAGCAACCAGTCATATTCAAAGTCTAGTATATTCTTCTTTATTTCACATATACTGGCAAAGTCCAAGGATACAGACTTTCTGGTGGATGGTCCATAACTTGCTTGAAAGGCTTGTCAAACACAACCTTCCTCTATCCCCTCTCTCTGTTTTGTTAGGCGTACCCTTACCCTAACAGCAGTTAGACAAATTTGAAAATAGATTAACATCTCATATCTTGACAGCTGCACATTGCCTAATAGTCTTGAAATGGAAACAGCCAACATCTCCATCCAAAATGGAACTTTACAAACGTATCAAAAAGGTACAAAATATCGAGTACCTTACAACCTGACTGAACAATTCTGTAACCCTTTATAATTTAGTTTGGGGGTCTTTTGATGATTTGGAACATTCTACCTCATAGAACAGAGCTCAACATGTGAGCTGCACTGTCCTCTACCACCTAGAGCAGGGTTAGCCAAACTGCAGCCCTTCAGCTGTTGTGAAACTACAAATTCCATTTGGCATCGCAAGACTCTGACAGCAACAGGCATGACTCTTCGAGGCAGATACATGATGGGTTTTGTAGTCTAACGACAGCTGGAGCGCCAAAATTTGGCTACCCTTACCTAGAGCATGGCCTTTTTAGCATCCCTTTTTTCCTACTTATCCTTCCTTTACTTCATATGGTTATGTGACAATCACTATTGCAGTGAAACGCTTCTTTCCTTGCCAGAGCACCAGCTCATTGACATTTTTACCATGTCATCAGAGTGATACTTCTAAGTCTATACATTTCCAATGGAAGCACTGGGAATTAGCTTATATGATTGTTTATCTTTACTTTTTATATTCTGCAGAGAACTAGAGTTTTGGAAATATTATTTGTTATTGATCTACAGGTATTCATTGTACGTTCAAATATCTCTCTCTCTCTCTCTCTCTCTCTCTCTCTCTCTCTCTATATCTATATATATATACCAGTCTGATATTAAGTTGATTCTGGAATATCAATCTGATCAGTTAATATTGTTGTGTCACTAATAAAAATAGATATTGTGTACTGCGGAAGAAATGTGTACCAGTGTAGACTTTACTATTTAAAGTTTCCTAATCTCCAAATTCCGACTTGGTTTTAATGCAATTACTAATTAAATGTTTAATAGAAGCTCTCCTGTCCATTGTTCCAAAGTCATCCTGCACAAAACCCATTGCTTTGAAATACAAATGGTAGTAAAAAAAAATCAGTAATTAGGAAAACACCAAAGAATAAATTACACATTGGGCCCTCCACTGGAAAGACATGCTATTGACTGATTGAAAACATGTCTGCCAATCAGAACAGAGCTAGTTCATTCCTGTTTGTCAGGCCACCGGATATATTTTAGGCTCTTGCTTTGTTGTATTTTTTAGATTTTTAGTATCAATGTTTCTTTTTTTTTTTATCCCATGTGGATGGATTCTTGCAAGGCACGAACAGGAAAATGACGACTAGATGCAAGAAAATTGTTATGTTGATTTTACCAGGCTAACTAGTTATAGGGTCATAAACAGGTATTTGATTAAATGCAGACAAAAAGAAGTGTTATAGGGCATTTGGAAAATAAGTTGGGTAGACAGGTAATTTTATTATTATTTATTTATTTTATTTATAAAGCACTAATTTGTTTAAAACATAGGCCTTTCTTGAGGTGCCCATACACCTTACGATTATCGTCCGATATTCGTATCGAAATCGCGTTTTGTCTGATATTTTAAAGGTTGATGGGCAGTGTACAACCGCAAATACTGTACAATCGTACGTCTTTTGACTTTCCAGTAGGTTATAAAACTTTGGTCAATCAAACCGTTTTCGCAAGGTTGGTGGCGTTTCTGTACGTCAAAATTTGTACTATTAACACTGCTCATGCGCAAACAAAAATACATACGGTCGATTAACGCAATTCGTCCAGGTGTTTTTTTTAACTACCGTTAATTGAACCCTGTGATGATCGGGGCAGGATGGGGCCGCTGTACGAAAATCGCACGACGGTTCGATCATCGGACTAAATGTTTCATCCGATGATCGCAAGGTGTATGGGCAGCTTTGGTTTAATCAAATAAAGAGCTATGAGTAGTTTAATGGTTGCAATACTGGGCACTGCTTTGACTTAAATCCAATTGCTTGTAAAGGTTAGCCTATGATTGCTATTTTACCAGGCAAGCACAAAGATAGTGTCTGTTGTACAAGAAAAGTAAACAAAAAATAGCTCCAATCTGGGATGTTAACTCCAAAATGATCCCACTTCGAAAGTTTATATGACTTAATGAAATTTAACTGAAAACAGTTAAAGGCCATTGGAGGATGGTCAGATGTAAACATGAGCCAACAATGTGTGTGTTTCTATTTAGTCCTTGTTGAGGGGCTGTGGAGAGAATGTGCATCTGATACTATCAAAGACAGCTCCCATTCTGATGGAATCATAGGCTAATGTTTTAAAATGAGGAGCTGCCAAAACCATTAACCATAACTGTTTACCTACTTCACATGTGGTGATATGACGGTGGTTTGCAACCCAGAGAAACCTTTCTGTGTATGCCTTCCCTTATGTACAGCATGCTGACAGTACAGCTTACATTTTAACAGAGGGGGTTTCTAATGCATACCTGTTTACTGCTTAAAGGGTTATTAAACCCTCGCGTGTTTTTGCATATATCTACTGCTAACAAGCAGTAGATGTATACAAAAAAATTATTTAAAAAAAAAAAAGGGTTTAAACTTACCTGTGTCTTCGCCGCGCGCTTCCGTCAGAACATCTGAACATTTTTCAGGCGGGCGCATGCGCGCTTCAGATGTTTGCCCGGGAGACGAGGCGAGACACAAGGTAAGTCTATGGAGCAGCGTGCACCCGCACAGACACTGTTGGACATCAGAGGTGAGGAGTCAGCACTGGTTCGGAGACCCGCACCAGCGCTGGAGGGACAGCTGAAAAGGACAGGATAGAAGAAGAATATCGGATTAAGAAACATCATTTAAGGTAAGTCCCTACAGCAGGATTAGAAAGGGGGGACAACATTTTTTATAGCGCATTATCTTGGAAGCACATTTGAAAGCAAATATTTTAGTGATTTTTTTTTGGTTGTTTCCCCCAATTCTACTTTTATCTAATATGCACAGTTCCAGATATATACCCTAAAACATAGTCAAAACTCCTAAGTACAAGTTGACACATATGTGATGCCATGTTACGTAGCAGAGTGGTAGTAAAGCAAAGTCAAGATTTGAATGAGATAGATGGGGACAAAATGAATCCATAATAAATAAATACATGCCAGACTTTCATTTTACATAACCAAAAAAAAATAGGCTCATCTCTAATAACCTAAGAGGCGTTTCCCTTTATTTTGCTCTTAGAATAAAGTATTGAGGTGGAGTAGACACAAAAATGTTAGCTATTTCACCAGCTCCATAGTATTTATAAAGTGATGTTCTTTCATTTACTTTACATTTCATACATGTTGGGACTAGAATAAAGTTAAAGATTCTGGTGTATCTGAAAAGGCACATGTAAGTATTTCAATTACCTTTTTGTTACACAGTCCCATTTATCATTCCTACAGATTATGCTGTTAATGTGGAAACTCAGAAGACTGCAGACAAATTTATGCCAGCACAGCGTGGAGCAGAAAACACCTATGTGAATGGTGATTTTTTTTTTTGTTTAAAGTACCTTGATTGCATGGACAATTGTAATGAGATTTGATTAGGGGGCATTACTCAATGCATGTAACCGATGTAAAATTACATAATGACCCTGTTAAAAGGCAGCAATGCATACCAAGACCATGCTGCTTATTAGAACATAATCTAACTCAACCCAAAACATTTTTATATAGTTTAATAGTGGTGTCACTCTTCTACTGTGTAGGCATATAGTACCCCCTCAGGGGTGGGTCGACCCTAATAGTACGGTTAGTCGTAGATGGCAGAGCACTTGGTGGGATAGATAGATAGATAGATAGATAGATAGATAGATAGATAGATAGATAGATAGATAGACTTATATACACACTTATATCAGTGCAACAAGCTAAACATCAAACAGTTATTAAAAAAACAAGGAATGCAGTTAAATCATTAAATATATTTTTATTGCAAACAATATACAGTAAATACCTGACATTTATTTGATTTCAGTCACTTGTCATCCCCTCTACAGCAGCACTCAAGTGATGACTTTATCTGCTCCTTTACTGTCAAATGACAGACTGAGGACAGGAAGGTGACCTATGTGCTACATAACTTCCATAGAAAAAGGTCAGGTCACCAACCTGGCTGTGTTTTCTGGCTGCGATGTAGAAATCTCAGGACTGGTTTGGCAGAAATACAAATTCTTTAGCAGGTAAAACAACATTCACATATGCATTTCATGCATGTATTGCCTGGAATGCAATTTTAAAGAAAACCTTTCAATCCAGAGAATGCTGTAAAGCAGTAGTAATTAAAAGCAGACACCTTTGGGCAGAGGCGGCTCTTTAATTAGGCAAATTAGACGGTCGCCTTAGGCCTCGCGCTCCCGAGGGCCTCGCGGCCGCCTAATTTGCCCTGCCGTCACATTACCTCACAGCCAGGTAACGTCATGAGCTCTTAGCCCTGTCGCTGTCAAACGGAGACTCTCCGTTTGACAGCGACAGAGCTGAGAGCTTATCTGTTTCCTCGGTCCGTCCATTCGGCCAGTGGTCCTCTGGAGCTCCGCCCACCAGCCACTGGGAAGCCATCTCACCCCTCCCATCCACTGTGCAAGGATCCCAATCTGGCTGGGAGGGCGCAGTTGAATCTGGCTGGGAGGGCGGAGTTAAATCTGGCTGGGAGAGTGGATCGTCAGGGGCAGATGGACGGAGACGTAGTCAGCAACGGCTCGTCCTGAACGCTCCCGCCCGTGAGACGCTCCCACCCGCGAGATGCTCCCTGCACAGTCCTGGTGAGAGGCAGCCTTCACAGGCTACAGCAATGGTGAGAGCCCTGTGACCCTGGAGACCCTAGGTAGCCCCGGTTTAACCAGCGCTCTGTGGGGTCTCACCAGCTGTCTGTGGGGTCTAACAAGGCTGGTTAGAGCCCTGGTGAGACCCCAAAGAGCACTGCTACCCTGGTGAGGTACCAGGGCTCTGAGGGGTCTAATCAGGCTGGCGAGACCCGACAAAGCCATGGTGGGAGCCCTGGGGAGACCCTACGGAGCCCTGGTGCTGGTGAGACCCCACATCACCCTGGTGAGATCCCACAGAGCCCTGGTCTCCAAAGGGTCTCACCAGGGTGATGTGGTTCTAACAAGGCTGGTTAGACCCCACAGCGCCCTGGTGAGACCTCACAGAGTCCTGCTACCCTGGTGAGGCCCCCTCAAAGCCCTGGTTTAACCAGGGCTCTGTGGGGTCTCACCAGGGCTCTTTGGCGTCTCACCAGGGGCCTGAGGGGTCTCACCAGGCTAGTAAAACCGCACATAGCCATGGTGGGACCCCATAGAGCCCTGGTGAGACCCTTCGGAGCCCTGGTGGTAGTGGGGTCCCACCAGGGCTCTGTGGGGTCTCACCAGTGCTCCGAGGGATCTCACCAGGGCCCCGAGGGATCTCACCAGCCTGGTTAGACCCCACAGAGCCCTGGTGAGACCCCAAAGAGCCCTGGTGGGACCCTACAGAGCCCTGGCTAAACCAGGGTTCTGTAGGGTCTCACCAACACAAGGGTTCTGTAGGGTCTTGCCAGGGCTCTGTGGGGTTTAACCAGAAATAGTGAGAACCCACAGAGCCCTACTTTAACCAGGGCTATGTGGGGTCTCACCAGGGCCCTGTGGGGTTTAACCAGGCTGGTGGGACAACCAGAGAGCCCTGGTTAGACCCCTCAGAGCCCTGTTGAGACCCTACAGGCTGGTGAGACCCTACAGAGCCCTGATTTAACCAGGGCTCTGTGGGGGTCTCACCAGGGCTCTGAGAGGTCTAACCAGGCTGATGAGACCCCACAGAGCTCTGGTGAGACCCTACAGAGACCTGGGTTATTCAGGGCTCTGTGGGGTCTCACCAGGGCTTTTTGGGGGTCTTACTGGGGCTCTGTGGGGTCTCACCAGCCTGGTTAAACCCCACAGAACCCTGGTGAGACCCCACAGGCCTGAGCGGGGCCTCATGTTTAGGTTTCGCCTAAGGCCTCGCAAACTCTAGAGCCGCCTCTGCCTTTGGGTGCCGACTTACACCTCCCAAAGTCTTTTTGAGCACATGGAAACCCCAAAACAACTAATACCTAGAACAATCTGATATGCAAATCTTAACTTCTACAAAAGTCGAGGACTCCAATCCCTAACTATTGCTCATTATAGTAGACCTGTGTTCAAAAACCAATCATTAGTCCTCCCCTCATTTATGAAAGGTGATGGTTTCTGGTGCCTTAAACTGACCTTTCCCCTCCCATCTGCTTCCAGAGTCCCCAGCTATAAAAATGTCACTACTTCCTGGTATGGAGAAACACAATATCCTAAACTCCAACAATGCACTGCTTCTTGTCTATGCAGCCAGTCACCAGCCCTGAGTGCTGTCATATGAAGGGTGAGGGGTGTAATTCACACAGAAACTCTGGAGAGGTTAGAGTAGCCATGAGATTGATGGAGAGAACAGGGAAGGTAGTTTAAGTGATTGGAGGGTGACTGCTACTGTAGGCTCCATTCACACCTGCACGTTTGGAATTTGCTCAGATCATTTTTAATAGACGCTGGTTTTTATGCGCGTTTGCAGCTACAGCCACATTCAGAATATGCTGCAACCGGCCAGAAAACTGTGCTTGTACTTTGTGCTGCATTATGCATTTTTGTACGTGCAAACGCGGAAGTGTGAACCAGCCCCATAAGAATAGTTTTTTTGTGCGTTTCCGTGCACCAGGCCTCAGGGATGCCATGTTTTTATGTTTTGAAAACCAGTTTACTTTAAGCATAATGTGCGGGCTCAAAGCCCAATAGGTAGCCACAGGTGACTGGAGGAACTCGCTCTTAAGTACAGAGAAAGATGAGATATGTGTTTCAGGGTGACCTGGGTTTTAGCGGTTCAGGGCACACGAAAAGACATTGGGCGCTACAGACAGGCACCTAAGAGTGTCTGTGTTTTAGAAGTAAGTCTAGAATCCTATTACATGTATGTCCAATCTTGTAATCATATTGGAGGAACTCTGAAATATGAATGCCTTCCTCTCCACAAGACAACCCCTCAATTTCTTGCACATAATTCAGAAGAACAGGAAGTAAGAGAAAAGTTCTCCAGTGTGGTCTCAGGCAGAAATCAAAAACTGACAGAAAGGCTAACACTTTCCCATTCTATCCAAAACCAAACAAGCAGGGTAATGCAGAGGGGAAATGGCAAAGGGGTCAAGCAGAGCTGGGCAGAACCAGACTGGAACAGACATGGCAGGGTCTTTTGGTAATAGGAGGTCAAAGTACAGTAACAGATCAGGGCAAGGAAATAAACAAAATACCAAGGCACCAAATAAGAGTATGAAGTTATAGTCTAATATATAGAGTCTTAGCAGCCAAGCTCAAGAGCTGATTGATAGCAGAAGTCAGATACACCTACTAATGACTACCAGAATCGAGGGTGCACATCACAACCATCAGGTGAAACTAGGGAATGACATTTTCCTTCTTTCTGCTACTGTTGCTACTTTTCAACATTGTGTGGATTGCAAGGTTTCCTTTAACAGTTTGACTAAGGCTGATGTTCAAAACGTATCAGTTTTCAAATAACGTTTACGGCATCCGCTCAAACCCTTATTAATCTAGATACCAAATACGTTGTTAAGTATATTTCACAACAAATTCAGCACATATTTAATAGACATCCATTAGGGGCTGTCATTGCTGGCTTGAAAATTGCAAGTTATGCTGACTGAGTAGCTTTAATAACTTGTGAGTCACTGCCCTGGAAAAGATGTGTAAAAAAAAAAAAAAAAGGTTGGAGAATAGTCAGAAGTTTTTACCTGTATGCTTGTTCAATGTCATTGACTCACAGTACAAAAGCAAAGGGTCCACATGACAGCCAGCCAAATGGCATTTTCATATGGGCAGGTCAGCAACAGCAGCCTCCATACATATTTTTCTCATAACAGTTATTAACGCCAGGTATTCCAGCATTCACAAGGACTTCAAAAGACATATGAAATTGTGTCAGGTTTTAGGTAACCACTGCTGTGTATTAAACTCTGTAATTACTGATTTAAAGACTGATATTTGTATACTAGTCACTAACAGTCTCTGTAATAAAAAGTGTGGTGCTTTGCTGTGTACACTTACTGCATGGGATACATTACTGAATATGTGTGCTGTATGCTACGTATGGCAGCTTGTGTCGCTTTTACTGATTGCTAAAAGGCGTTTATCTGTTGAGATTATCACAGCAAAACTTTGTATATGCTCACTTTCATTATTAAACTTTAACATATACAGTATACTAACCACTGGGTTGGGGCTCTGGCCTTGGTTTTGATGTTTTTTGCCTAACAAAGATGTTTTAATACTGGCAGAATGATCTAGCTTTATCTTCCATTTCCTGCTCTGGTGGTTGTCATAATGATCTATCTTTCTTTGTCATTTCCTGCTTTAGTACACTCTGATGTCATTTGAAACTTGTGACAAAATAACAGAGACATACCAAACAGATGTTTTTATATATATATATATAATCTTTATTTAAACATGTTATATTGAACATTCCCAAACAGATGTTTTAAGAAATGGAGAGGAAATAATCTTACTCTAGTATAACTTTGACCCAATGAAACCAGACATGAGTACTCTGAATGTATATTGTTTACATCATGCAGTATTTTATTATGTTACCTCCTAGAGGGGTCAGAAGAACAGTGGAGTTGGATGAAACTTAAGTTATTACTGTTACTGATTTTATTAAAGTTTAATGTATGATGTGATTACTATGATTAATATCTTTAGGCTTGGTTCACACCTGAACGTTTTGTAGCGTGTTCAACGCTCGACGAACGCTCTACAAAACGCTCAAACATCTAAATCCCATTGTATTCAATGGGTCTGGTTCACACCTTGCAGTATTTCCGCCCGTCCGAACGCGATACAAAACGGCCTACGCCCAAAGAAGTACATGTACTTCTTTGGGGCGTTTTGGTCTCGCGTTTCCATTGGGATACAGCCAAGTAGCCCATGGAAACGCGCGTTTGTCGCCCAGTTTTTTTTACCGCGGATCGCGGTAAAAACGTGCAACGCGAACCGCGCAACAAACGCGCATATTCAATACACCTAGGTGTGAACCCAGCCTAAAGGAAATCTGTGCTGAGAGGAAATATACAAGGTTGCTATTGCATGCCTTTTGGAAAATGTTTTATGCCTGACGGTCTAGCATTTCAATACTTTCTGTGCCCGCTGACACAAACCAAGTGTGTATATTGGGAAGCCAGAGAGAACTGGGAACTCCTTATCTATATATTTTCATTCAGTGCCAGTGATTTCATTATTTCTGAAGCCAGAAGGTGAGGTCAGCATGTGGGACCTTCAAAATGTTGTCAGCATAGGTTTGTTTTAGCAAATAACTCACTTAGCATGTTACATAGGTATATATTTATTGTACAAAGCTCAGCCTCAGTCAAAATATATTTAGATGTAAAGAGAGTAGAACAGCTGTAAAGTTTTTATTGCTCTCTGTACTTGTTATCAAGATTTCATTCACTTCCTGTTCCACATAGAAAGTAAGAGAAAGCTCCCTATCAATAAAGCAGACAACAATTAAAAACTGAAAGAAGTCCACCGCAGGCTAGTAAGAAGAATTGCTTTTTTGCTTTATTGCGATTTATGTTCCTGCTGGAGAGCTTTCTTTCACTTCTTGTACTGAAGTCCACACAAAAAGTGAGGATCAAACTCCTCAGTGTAGAATTGGCATTTAAAGCCTGTCTCTGGGTAAAAAACAAACTACCCTTGCAGTGGGGCTACCCCCACACTGCAGGGGTTAAATGCTTGTTTTTGTCTAGGGGTATGATGAAGAGGAATTCTACTTACTTGATCTCTTTTTTCCCCCCACAGTCGATGCTCACCTGTCTTCCTTCCGCGGACTGTCCTTTGGTTTCCTTACAAGTATAAAAGTCCACTTCACCATACCCCAGACCCCTTTTTTAACTGGAGAAAGGCCTTAAAGGGTGTGAAATTTAGGAAAGTTTTACCTTTGTTAGATACACAGTATATACACAGTATATACATACATAGACAGACAGATCTGTCCAGTATGCAGAGAATTATATAATTTCTAAATCATGGCTGTCTTCATTCCTAAATTGTGTGATTCTTCAAAGATCAAACAGATCTGTATGCACCTATTCAGGAGAATACAAAATATTGCATCACTTTTCCAATTTATATAAATCTCGTGTTAATTAATAAATAACTTTTACCAGCCTTAAATGTGCTCCACCCTGAGACTTTAATGAATGCTTTACCAACATTTGCTATTTTGATATTCCTTCTCTGTTTATACATGTTTCTGATTACGTACACTGACTGATGTATAGAAGATTTCTAAAATATGTCTTTGTGACCCACAGTAAGTAATGAAATCCCTTTTCTTTAGTATTTCCAGGAAACTAGGATCCATGTTATACGCATATAATTGGGATAATCTGGTAAGTTATGCTCACGTAAAAAATAAATATATAGATAGATATAGCTATATACACACACTAGTGGGGTGCCATTGGAGGGGATGACATCAAATGACTGACAGTAATTTTGGTGTCACCCCCCTCTGAAACGTCCGGCACTCGGTCATAGGCCGAGAGCCCGACAGTTGCACAAGAGAGGCATACTTTATCCTGCTGGGTGAATGTCCCCTCCCCTCTATGCCGACGTCCATCACCAAGATGGCCACCGGCAGGTAACAGCGAGCGACGTCATTACATGCATGCACAATGACATCACAAGCATGTGTTATGACTTCATGCGCTTGCGCGATGGTGGGGTGTCACCCAGTGGCTGCTCTGGGTCACACCACGCCTCAGGACACCCCTGCACACTGGGGCTGGATTTGGAAGTTTGAAACCTTGTTCATTCAAGCATTTAAAGCTGAACTCCAGGCACATATAAAAGTCTCAAATGAATGTAGCTTTGTAATCATCAATCCATTATTCAATGTATTTTTTGTAAGCACAGTAAGTACCCTAGTTTCATCAGGTATCAGCATCTTGCAGCTTGCAGACTACGGTATAATCTATAAAGCAGAGCTGAGAGAGAGGATGGGAGAAGCAACCAAAAGTGTATTTAGGTGTGCTGCAGTGCAAAGAAAATGTTGATATGAGGAAAGAGAAGAGTAACAGCAAGATGAGATCATCAGTGTACAGCTTCTCCCCTTACTGCCCAGTCACAGAGTGCGGGAGGGGACCTGTAAGTGAGAGTAAACTGCGGCAGAAAAAGATCAGGTCCCCTTTCATGCCAAGCAGGGTTCTGTTGAGTCTCAGAGCTGTGTAACTCTCAGAACTGTATGTACAGAAATACAAATCCTTTAGCAGGTAAAACCGTTTCCTTATATGTCTTTCATTTGTGTATGTAACCGTTGTTCAGCTTTAGGCCTGGTTCACACTGAGCATATTGTCGCAGCTGATTCAGCACAACAAAAATCTTCACCAAAAAAATCCCATTCATTCTAATGGCTCCTGTTCACACCTGAGTGTTTTGTCGCAATATGCAAAACGGCTGTCGATGGGAAAAGTACTTGAGCTTATTTTTGGCAGATCACAGCTCGTTTTGCAATTGGTTTTGTGCGGTTTTTATGCACGTTTGCACACGTTTTTGTCATTTGCATCAATGTGTCACAATCTGCTCCTAAAAACTTGCGACTCAATGAAAATGCATGTACAAACGCACAAAAACGTGCAGCAAAAAAATTGTGTTTCTACATGCAAAGCTGCTGACATTTAGGTATGAATCAGGCCTAAAGCATTCAGGTGGTAAGAAGGGGGAGAACTGGGCAAAAGCAATGTAAATGATTTGCCTGCAGTGTCAGGAGAGGAGTACCTGCTGCATGCAGGGCCGGCCTTAGGCCTTTAGGCGCCCTGTGCTAAAAAGCTTCACAGTGCCCCTCAGTGACCACACTCCTCAGTAACCACACCCATTTTTCTCCAATATCCGCACCATTTAAATACATTTTGTTAAGCCCCAAAGAAACATATTAAAAAGTATGATAAAATAAAACTTGTATTCAAAGGTATTAAACTTGTAGGCACAATATAAGTATTCTTATCAAATAAAACAACGGTAAGCAAACAAGTGGTAAACAATAAATGTCAAACTAAAATATAGTCTATAAAAATAAAGTGTCAGGTTGTCATGCAGACCCTTTTTTCAAGTAAGTGTATCTAGAAAAGTAAAAATAAAAAACAGAACACAAAACCTAGACTATGTGTAAATTAATTAATTACTATTTGCCCGAATATACAAAAAATGTATTCAGGCACATAACAATTTGTTTGAGAATGTGAGGCGGCCATCTTGGCCACCGGTGCGTTCTGCAAAATTGTGCCACCATCTTTGAGGCGGGGAGCATAACATCACATGAGATATACACATACTGTAGATATACATCAAGATAACAGCGCCCAACACGTGCGGTGTCATATGACATCATGCGCCATGCCTCCAGAACACGCCAGTGGCTGAATCGAAAATAGCATAAAAATTTGTTTTGTTTGATGAAACGAATGAAAACGTTTTTAGTTTTCGTTAATTTCATCTAAAACAGTGGTCGCCAACCGGTGGTGCGCGAGAAAATTTTGGTGGGGCCCACTGCGGCTGTGCAGGTTGGGCCGTCATTGAAGCGGCACGGAGGCTCCGGGGCTGCCTTTCACTGACTCAAGCAGCGGATGTCACAAGGAATGCGCGGCTCTCAGTACAGTGCGGGCTCAGCAGGAGGTGGGGCATCTCGTCAGTACCAGGACTGAGCAGGCTGCGGGACAAGTGGGAAAAGTGGGGAGAAGCCAAGTAATATTGGCTCAGTTAAATCCACAACCTCAAAAAAGTAGATTATTACATGCAATCAATAAAACAAGGATTGTACATAGAACAATATCGAACCTCTGAAAAGTACAAGCATGCATATGTACTCAGTACTTGGTTTGGGCCCCTTTTGCAGCACTTACTGCAATTACTTTTGCACGATATTCTAATTATTCGAGTTTCACCTGTATATAGCTATGTTCTCATATTTTATTCCCTCATATATAAATATATTCTCATATGTGTGTGTGTGAATATATATACATTTTTATATTTATTTGGTTCGCGGGATTTAAAATTATTAATGTAGTGGTCCATGAGGTCCGAAAGGTTGGTGACCGCTGATCTAAAATTAATTTTTAGTCTTTGCACATGTCTAATAATATGTGTGTGAGGTGTAGTTTTCACTTTTTTAAAATCATTTTGTAAATTTTTTTTTTCCAATTTCATTTTATACTGTTTGGGGGGCTTCAGGGGAAACATCAGGGGTCTAAACAGACTCCTGACATTTACCTTTTACATAGAAAAAGAAATTGAGGACACAATCTTTTTCTGCAACATCTGTTCTAAATGAATGGAAAGCACTCAGTACAGAGGCTTTCCATTCATTCAAAATATTATTTTGAATGAATGGGGAGGAGCCACTGTAGTGAGTGCTACTACCCATTCAGAAATAAATCGCATCAAGTAAAGTAAATCACATCCTGTTCATTCATAACTGGGGACACATAGTAATATGTGTCCCCAGTTATTTACAAACACTGGAGTGATCAGACGATCACTCCAATGTTTGTGCTGCACAGATATTTACCTATCCTCCACTCTGCCACGCACCCAGCCGCTGTCATCCTGAAACTGACAGGATGACAGCGGCTCTGCCCTCCTTTTTCTTGGCTTATGCAGCTACCTTCAGGTGATTGGACGCTGGCAAATAAATCAAAGCTGCAAGACAGCCCTGTATGACCCCTGCCACTCCCAGTTTGCCCCAGTTTTATGCTAGTGTCCTTAGGTGATTGACCCTGTTTCTCTGCTCTGAGAGAAGTATATCCTTTCTTGCTATTTCTACTGAAGATTCTTCTAGCATGTTTTCCCTAACGCTGCTTACATCTACTGCAGCACCAAACAGGAGCTACCAATCAATTTTCTTCTCAGCAGAACCTTGGTGGGCCGGACCCCGCCAAAAGAAAGATGCAGGGCTGCCCTGTAATGTGCGTAGGGCATAGTATCCTGTGTGGAGCCCACTTCTTGGCACTTTGTGCAGCGTGAAGTTGCAGCAGAGTGCGTTACAGGTCCAGGGCCGTGGTCCATTGCGATGGAGCCCTGTCCCTGTGGGCGAAGACTGAATGGGGCATGTCTTCTTTATGTGGCTAGTGCTACCTTGTCAGCTGCCACTCTGATGGTGGTACGGTACGTGAGAACTTGTCCATACCCTCCTACCCAATTTGTCCCTTCCCCCTAAGGGTCACAAATTTGGGGTTCCAGCAGCAGATAGGATTCACTATTTACCCTATATTTGAGTTTGGCACAATTTCACTGGGGTCCATGGGCGGCCTGATAAGCTGCACAGCTCCGGTGCAGCTTCCCTATGGAGATTTCTACTGTGCATGCCCCCGCCAGATCCCCTTCTGGTGCGCAATGTACTGGCTACACAGGCTGCACCTGCCACTCCTGCTGCAATTCTGCACTACCAAGGGAGTCCAGATCTCTGCCACCACTGCAGTAGGTTACTGCCTCTACTGGGAGAACTGGGTCTTTTCCCCACAGGCAATGGTGGATTATAGACATGAGGAGGAATGGGCATCAGGTTCTGGGTCTTCCCAACCTAACAACGGTTCTGGGGCCACACAACTTGGTTGCGGTTCTGGGGAGGGTTCTGTCTCTTTTACGGACGCTGTTTCTGCTAGCCCTATGGTATGCCCCTTCTCCCCTACACTCCCTGCCTCAATATTCTCCTTAGTTCCCTCCAGGTTACCCTCCTGTACCCTATCCAGGAAGGAATTTAACACTGTTATGTTGGAAATAATGGGGATAATGTCTGTTCTCTTAGAGTCAGACCGTGGGGGGGCGTAATCAGGTCCCCTGTCCTTCCCTTTCAGAGTCTTCCTCTGACCTTTATCTGTCTGCCTGTGAACTCCCTGAGGAAGAAGATGAAAAAGGAAGGGCTGCTTCGAGTTTTGTGAATTCAGCCTAGGAAAAGGACCTGTCTGCTGACATCTCTTCCAAGCTCCAAGACACTATGTCCTTGTGGACGCAGTGTATGATTGTTTACAGTTAGAGCTGTTTGCTTCAACCTTAACAAAAGTCACTAGTCTGGGTTCCCTAAAAATGCCCACACTTGCCAAAACATACCCTGCAAGTGTGGCAAGTGTATGGTGACTGGGATCACCCTGAAATACCATTTACTCCTCCTAAAAGGTTTGCTCAGCAATACCCTATTGAAGAGAGTTTCCTTAAAAAATGTGCTGTCCTTGTTGGTGATCCATCCATTTCTTGTTTAAACAAAATGTTAACGGTCCTTGTAGAGGATGTTTTCGAGGACCATGTGTCCTTAGGGCTTTAGAGCTAATTTGCTTTTACAGGCCATGCTAGCCATTCTCCTGTTGCCACAATGGCAGTGTGTCAGACTTTATAATAAGCAGATGTATAATAAAAGGCTATAGCTTGGGACCCTGGGTCCATCTTGATGGACCCTGCTGCTCTTAAAGTGGAACTCCAGGATTTAAAAAAATTAACCCTTTCAGTGGGGCTATCCCCGCACTGCAAGGGTTATCTGTTTGTTTTGGTCTAGGGGCACAAATAAAGAATATATACTCACCTGATCCTTGGTCCAATCTTGCTGCTAGACAAGGTCCCGCAGCCTACTGACGTCTTCATGTCTAATGCAGGTCTATTGACTTGCATTAGATGGGAGGGTGCAGAGGGGCATACCATAGCTGGAGCAGAGGGGGAGAGAGGTGAGCGCTGATTGTTGCAAGACCAATGATCACAAGCGCTTAACCCTTGCAATGCGGGAGTAGCCCCACTACAAGGGTTAGTTTTATAAAAAACCTGGAGTTCTTATTTAAAGGAGAACTATGGGGTTAGGGCTTTTCCCCATAGTTCTCCTTAGGGTAACGGGAGGACACAAACTAGCGTCCTCCCCGCACCCTAGGCTCAGTATACCGCGAGCGGTATACTGAGACGCTGCAGCTGAAGCGGATCCCGACAATTGTGCCGGGATCCGCCCAGCTGCGTGACTGACAGCTGGCTCTGCCTATCTAGAGGCAGAGCCAGCTGTACCTGCCCCCTCCCTCGTCCGTTCTGCCAGTCAGTGCTGGCGGATCGGAGCGGGGAGAGGGGAATCCAGCCCCTCCCCTGTCATGGCAGAGAGCCGTGACAGGATCGAGAGGGGAGGGAACAACGGTATGTGTTCGCTCACTTCCCGATCTACTGAGCCGACCTGTGACAGTCTCATTGTCACAGGTCGGCTAGAACTATGAGGTGAGTGAAAAGCACTCATCTCATAGGTCTCCTTTAACATTTAGAGCTCTTTGCTGTGGTTTTGCACTACTGTGTACATGGCTTGCCATATATACGGTCAGACAAATCTCCAGCATGGTTCTCCTAACCGTCCAAGTGCAACAAACTCTGTGGCTGAAATGCTGGCGTTTAGAATGGACCCTTCACCCAAGACCATTGTCGCAGTGGGGGAAGTCAGAAGTGGACCTCCTGGCATCCAAGCCCAACCACAAACCGGACAAGTTTGTGGGCAAGGCCAGGGATCCCCAGGCCTTTGCCATGACTCCATGGGATCAGTTCAGCCTGATCTATGCCTTCCCTCTTCTGAAAATCTTGCCTCGCCTTCTTCAAAGGACGTCATAACATAAACACACATCGTACGAAAACGACGATCGCGCTACACATGTTGGGTATCGCCACTTACTCCAGAGTGAGCGCAATTATTCTAGGGCCAATTTGTATGCATATCTCACCTGTAGGGGGTTTTAAAGTGTCGTCTATGGACTTTTCGGGGTACTGAATTTTGTCACAGTCACGGACACAATTTTTAACCTGGGCATATTGGGTATCGATTTACTCGTTGTAACCTCCTCTTTTATATGTTATAAAAAATTGGTATTTTATTGGGTTTTGGGGCACTAAATTAAACTTAAGTGCATTTTTCACTAAATTTTTGGGTTTAAGTAGCGCTGAAATTGTGCAACATAAAAATGTGTAACTGCCACCATTGTATTCTATAGGGTCTTGGCTTTCAGAAAATATATCATGTTTGGGGGTTTGAAGTAATTTTCAGGCCTAAAATGTTGATTATAACATGGGTGCAAAAAAAAAATGAAAAAAAAAAAGGCCTTGGTCATTAAGTGGTTAAGTACCATCCAGGGCCTTGGTGATTCTTTTCCAGAGGCTGCTTGCCTCTTATTCTCTTGTTCTGAAGGCCTTTGTGCAGGGGGTTGCTCAAATTGTCCCCCTTGTGCTCACTCCAGTTGGACCAAAACATAGTCCTGTACATGCCAAAGAAGCCAGACTTTGGACCTCTCAGAGATATCACTCTGGCCCTACCCGCTCACAATGTTGACTTCATCGCCACCACTTCTGCCATGCATTTTTCTGAGTTGGCAGCCTTGACTTTTAAAGGACTTTTCTGGTTATCCACAAGGATAGGGTAGTACTAAGGCCTAAGGCCTCCTTTCTTCCTAAGGTGGTCTCTGTCGTCAACCTTAACCAGGACATTGTCTTACTTTCCTTATGTCCGTCGCTAAAGCATCCTAAAGACATTTCTCTCCATTGTTTGGATGTGTTTTGAGCTTGTTTACCTCTGTTACAGGTTCTATCCACAAGCCTGATTCCCGCTTCATCATTCCTGAGGGTCCCTGGGGATGGATTTGGCGCACTATCTCTTAGGTCTATGAGTTTAAGTGTAACGTTCCCACCTTTCTGGTTAGGGCTCATTGTAGTGGGGTGCATTAGTACTGAGTATTTTCAGCATTAGGCTTCGGTTTCTGAAATCTGCAAGGCTGCCACCTAGTCCTCTTTTCATACTGATTCCTAGTTTTACCAGGTGGACGTTGAGGTGTGTGCGGATGATAGCCTTGTCTGCAAGGTTCTTGAGGTGGTCCCCTGATATGTGGGTCCCTTCTACTATGGTTCCCTGTTGGGGTTAGTTATTGTTTCACAGGCCTGTTAGCCGTTGTTTACAGTGCTGTCTGCCCCTCTGTTGAACTGCTTTTGGATGCCCCATCTGTTACAGAATAAACTCCCTGTGTCCTGTGATGTACGATCAAGAAAAAAGGTTTGCATGGTTACAGCATTAACTGTAATACAAACCTTTCCCTCTGCCTCTATCTAATGTTTGCCAGTTTTGTTGTTCACCAGAGTTGATCTAGTTTGGCAGCTGTGAAAAGACCCATTTGAAAGACCCATTCACTCTTTTTTTCTTTTGAGATTGCATGTTACCTGCCTTATAATATGATGGAAAAAACAGGTGGCAAACATGTCAAACTCAGAAATGGCAAAAAAAAACTTCCGTGTTGCATTTTTATATAACCAGCTCCCCACTGAATGTCGTCCCTTTGTTAACTTTTTCTAGATATGTGTACAGTATGTCTACAGTGCCCTCATGACAACAAAATGATGTTCACATGTTTATTCCACTGCATGATCCAGTAAATAAATTACATGTGCAGTCAGGAAGGTTCCCACAGTTTCAAACAAACAATACACCAAGAGACACTGTCACATCAACAGGACTTGATGCATAATGGAATGTCCCAGGTTTGCCACTGTATTATAACTCATAGACGAGACAACTTCAAAATGTTGTATAATGCATCACTGTGTGCTTGAATAAACAGTTTAACAAAATCTAAACATGTATCCATGCTCCCAGTGCATACTTCAAAAGCCTGCCCAAGTTCAAAAGGACAAGACGGCTAATAAATACTGTGTATACAGTTAAACAATACGTAGGCTGTCATTGCTGACCTCTACTTGCAAAAATGCCAATCCTTTGGTTGTTATGCTGATCCATTGCCTACTATGACCCTGACTGACCCTAAATAAGTCTTCTGTGGCTGCCGGTTGGTTTCAGGTCAGAGATTTACACAAGTGTTAAATGTCAGAGGCAGATGAGCAGCCATCATTTCCAGAAGAAGGTCATCCCTCATATTTTCTTTAAAAACAAAACATGTTTTCTACTGTTATTATGTAACAGCTTGTTTAAAAGAGGAAAAACAATCCAGGTATGGGTTATAAAGAGTTAATTAAGGTACAGAGCTTTAAGGAGAATGGTCAACTGTGAGAACTGATTTTGAGAGTCAGAACAATGGGTGAAGTAGTGGTGTACACACAGATGCTTTATATGCCAAGAGTGAAAGAAGGTTGAATGACTTTGGTGCTTGCAGTTTGTTTTGGCATTCATGGCAGTGTTTATCTACCACAACTGTTTGTATCATGAAAAAAAAGAAATCTATAGTTTAAAACGACTGTTTTTACTAATGCTAGTTTAATAAATTGAGACACCATCCATTTCTAGGCTATTATAAGATTTAAAGTGTAACTGGAGCTAAACTTGTGTGGAAGGGTCAGAGCCTCTTTTTGAATAGAGTAGTTTGTGGCCATCACTAATTAAACAAAAAAGTGTAAACGATGTGGTGAGGTTTACAAAGGCAGTTCTGAGAACTGGAATTAACCTGGAAACTAACCCTACAATGGTGCATGAGGTAATCTGCTGTATAAAATATTCACATATTATAAGAAAATAATTTAGTAAAAAGCAGGGGCATTGATACCCTGAGTCTTCTTCCCAGTGCCTTGGCTGACCTTTTCCCTTTTCAGTAATCTTTGCTCATATATACAGGTGAAACTTGAATAATTAGAATATCGTGCAAAAGTGTTTAACAGTATAGTAAAAATGCATCACCCCACAGTGTTCGGAAAAGAGGGAAAACTGTTTCCTTTTCCGAACACTGTGGGGTGGATATCGCCGCTGATTACGGTGAGGAGAGTGTTGACCGGAGGGGGAAGGAGAGAGTCGCATCCAGTTTCCCATTCATTAAGAAAATATTTTACTATCAAGCTGTTTCTGAATGGGGAGGAGCCTCTGTACAGAGTGCAACTTCGCTGGATCCCCCTGCTCTCCCGGGCAGAGGCAGCGGGGGATACGACGAGCCGCGGGGTGGGGGGTCGGAGCCGCTGTGACAGAACGGATGAGCAATGAGGGGAGAGAGAGGCGCCGGCTGTCAGATCCTGGCCGAGCGTCTCTCTCTCTCCTCACTGCTCTGCATTAGTTAGTGACAGCGGTTCGTCCTCCGCCCTCCCCCGCCGCCGGTTCCTTCACTTCTTCTCGGATCCCCGCTGGGGAGAGCAGCGGGGATCCAGAGAAGCGGCGCAAGGGGAGGACATGGCGATCTACCATTGATCGCTACGCGATCGACTGGTAGATCGCGATCGACCTTGTGGGCGCCCCTGAGCTAGACCATCTGGTGAGTATTAACAATCACTGTAAATCCAATTATTTCTTGGATTTTTTAAAATATATTTGTACAGATTCACCCAGTAGTTTATCACCTGACCAATCGAAATCCACGGAGTAGACCACATGTTGATATTTCTAACTCTTTTATTGCGAGATTGGTACACAGGACCTAGCGCAACAAAATAGCATCACAAAATATACATATTCCTACCTAGTCACAAACTTTGATAGAACACTGGCAAAGTTGATGGCTACTGACAAAGTAATTTCACAATCAGCCTCAAAATATGAACCTTCGTTTCTTGTGCCTCCATGTCATTTGGCTATAATATTGGCAACACTTGCAGACATTTGGTTATGTGATATTTACACATAACTAGATGTTTGAACAACATAGATACACTAAAACCTTCATAGTTTGGAAAAATAGGAACATTGTTTAATGCCAATACTACAGGCTTCAAAACTGCCCTTTAAAGGACTGGCATGCCTCATATAACATCATAGGTAAAAGATGAATTCTGGGATAAACAAAAATACAAGAGCTATTGCTTGAATCTCGGAGTACTTTGTGTATTTCTTCCAGATCTGTGCAGTAATTCATTGTGAAACTTTGACTCTGAGCAGGAGCTTCCTGCAATAAAGACCAGTCGCTGCTGCTCTCCTCCTTGTGCAGGGTGACTGGTCTTGTCTTCTCAACCCCTCCTGTATTTCTCTGTAGGCAGCCTGTAATGGGTGGGGCCTGCTGGGTCCCTCCCACAGCTCTGCTCTCTGCACAGTCTATGTGCAGCACAGTGATGATGTTTTTCGGTGGATACGTTTAGTGGACACAAAGTAGATGCATATTTTCTATGGCTAGTTATATTATATTTAAATAAACATTCTTGTGCCCAGAGTTCAGCTTGAATTTGATTCTTCTTATACTATATCTTTCAGTTGTTGACTTTTGCACCTGTCCAAACTCCACAGAAATGATAACAATGAATATATTTATGTTGCAGATCATGTATTACCACGAAGAAAGCCTTTGGACAACTGATAAGGAAAGGAATGAAGGGAGTACTTATTCCTTTTTGTGTAAATGTTCATACTCTTTAAGAACTAGTTTGTTTGTTTTGTGGTTTTTAAACTAATGGAACAAAAACAGAGAAATGGGGAAAAAGCAAAAACAAATGAGCTATCTAAGGTAATTACATGAATTTGATCAAGCAACCTATGCAAAAACCTATCTTCAGACTCACAGAGAGACCAAAAAGCTCATCAACAAGTCCACCAGGTTAACACAACTAATTTATGTAATAAAGACTTTAATAGGCATTAGAATACTATGCTGTAGTTATCTTTTGGGAAAAAAAAAAAAAACACAGAATGTTTAGACTACCAGTTGGCATAATACGGAATGGGAGATTCTATAATCAACTTTCTCATTTCAAGCCATCTTGTATTTCGTTTACACTTTTGTGTTACAACCTGTAACCATGTGAACAATGGTAGTCACCCAAGATAAGGGCAATTTAGTGATTATAATAACCCAAGTGCACCAACAGCAGCAATTTTTATCAATGGCTTTCCAAGATGGAGCAAGTAGAATTGAGTGCTGCACAGACTTTAGTTGCTAATGTACTTTTTTTGTATTCAGCTTGTCTTATATCCAAACGTGAAGCATAATAACATAATGTGAGCCTATATCCAAATGTTATCCTAGGCCAAGTTTACAGTCCTGCTGGAAGGGATCAATATAAGGTGACAGTAGGGCTAAAATAAATAACTTTCCTGGAGGAAATGCTGCTCCACATCCCTTTCATTCAAGTTACCTGTGTGCCAAATAGGACGAGAACTCTGACCCTTCCCTTTGACAGAGATTGCATATCCAAGTGCCTAGGTCTTCACACACTTGACCAGCGCTGAAGGGAACCTGCAGCAGCTATTTCTCCAGAAAAGGTATTTTAGCCGTTGTTTTACTTTTTATGTGTCCGTGTGAAGACTGTTTACATTTGAGTAATGAACCGCTGCAAGTATAGTTGTTGGAAGAGTCATGTGTAATCTGTAAATGTATTTTATTCTCAACAAAGTAACTGTGCAGTCGTATTTTCTGTGGTAAGTATAGTTTTAGAGTAACAGTTTCAATTAAATATTGTATATGGATGTAGAGAAAGGGGCACCTTGCAGCTTTAAGCCCCTCTCTCTCTGCTCCCCAATCCTCCCCAGCTGCTTGTGCGTCCCCCCTTCCTGGCTTTGATCTCGGAGACAAAACCAGAAGATCAAACCTGCAGACCTGTGCTGGAGACTGAGCACTCCCCCCTGGTTCCCCTCCCCACCTCCTGTTCACTTTCAAAGGCAGAGGTCTGCAAATCAAAACAGCAGAGGGCCTACACACTGGGCACAGAGATAAGCCAGTACACGTCTGCTGTTTCCCTCCATTCTATCCTCCCCAGAACAAAGGACACATGGGGGGTGAGGTTAGTTGCTCAGCAACAGCCTGTGTACTCCCCCTTCCCTCCCCTCTCATGCCGGCTCCTCCCGGGACCTTTGTAAGTGTTGATGGGAAGGCTGCATGCTCTCTTCCTCGCTGACTGGTGGACAAGAGGCTGCGCTGAGGCCGGTCTCTGTCTGTGGATTCAACTGAATACGGACTTAACCCTGCCTGTTCTGCTCCACTGCTGCTGTGAGGCCTGCTGGGATCTGTTGTTCTACCCGTACTGGATGTACTCACACGGTGCCTTGTTACCTGTTGGATTACCTCTTGCTGCACCTCTGACCCCTGGACTACTAGCATTGTGACTCTGGACTTATTCCTTCCTTGGCCCGTTGCCTACCTTCTGGGTTGACCCTCCCCGTGGCCTGCAACCCCCCAGGACCTAACCCCGGCCTTTGTACCTTGCTTTATGTACCTGAATTCCCCAATAAACATCCTGCACGCCGGGTTCCATGTGATTTGCCTCTGTGTATTCTCTCTGCGCTCCTAGTTAGTCACAATGCATATTAATGTAAGACTGCAGTGAACATTTTATGTTCCACTGTTCTCTGCTAACTGAAATGAAATGGTTAATAAATGGTTAATAACATCACCCAGTAGACACTGTATCTAGGGGCGTATATGCTAGTTGGCTAAATTTACCACTACCATTTCTGGATTGGTGAGTTTAAAGGGAAGAGAGACATCTGTCATGGCATTACTGTGTACTCAAAAAAGCCAGCACTAATTTAAACTTATGCTTTATTTAGTGCCAAAGGTAACCTTATATGAATCCTTTATTCTGAAGACACAGGATACCCAGAGGTTAGTATTGGATAGTACACACAATAAGGTTCCAGATGGTAGTTTCATGTTCACTTTCACCAATTCAAAGAGCCAATAGAGTCCACAGAAGTTCTTATACACACACTTGGGGGGATTTATCAAAACTGGAGCAGTGTGCATGGCAACCAATCAGCTTCTCTCTCTCATTTTCAAATTCTAACTAAGCAAACTGAGATCAGACGAGAGCGGGCGCGTTCAGGGTGGTGTGGCCGTAGTAACTAAGCAAACTGAAGAGAGATGCTGATTGGTTGCCATAGGCAACTGCTCCAGTTTTGATAAATTTCCCCCACTGACTTTCCGTGAGAGGCTGCAATGAGACGAGTCTGCAAGCAGTTACTGTAAAAAGTTGCACTGCTAGCCCCGCCCCCCTCAGCTCCCTCCGTCATTAACAGAGCACCTATTACAATGCATTTCTGAGTTCAGTGAAGGGAGGAGAGAGTAGTTGAATGACAGAATCTCCTCTTCCATTCACAGAACTTGTGAATGGCGAAGAGAGCTAACGGGAGGTGGGCCAGTGGCACAGTTTTTCACAGTAGCTGCTCACAGACTCCTCACAGTGCCGCTAAGTGTCATATCTGGTAGCTATGAGGGGGACGGATGGGGAAAATGTTTTTTGGAAGAAGCAGCTGAAGCTAAGGGAAACCCACGAGCACACATAGCTAATGTGTTTGGTGCTGTCACCCCCCTCACCCTCAAAAGGTAAACTTCACCTTTACAGCTTTCCAGGCTGCAGGTTTACTCTAAGTCCCCTATACACATTGTTTCTAAATGCATTGCAACATTTCTCTATGGACAAAGTACTGAGTAACACATCTCTAAGCAGTAAATGCACCTCAGACATTACAAGCATCACTGGTTCATTCCTTTGGTATAATCTGCAAGCATGCACTGCGTATTTGCACATTATGGTAGACTTACCGGCCAAGGGACCACTACAGCACTGCGACAGCCACAATGTCCTACGTCGATCTGTTGCTGCGGACATCTTCGCCTGGTACCCAGCACCCAGCAGATGCTGAGATAGTACACTGAGCTGCACATGTGCTGCTTTTGGTAAAAAAAAACAAATAGCTGAAACAGATACCAAATATGGGAATAAGCCCTAACAATTATCTCATCTGCCTCTTCCCATCTACAGAAGGTAAATTAGGTTTATCATCTGCATACAGAGAAATCCTTTAACCACTTCAGTACCGGTTATTACACCCCCTTCATTACAGGGCCATTTTTCAGTTTTTAGCACTGTGCAAATTTGGCTCAGAATTCCTCCGTCGTGCAACACTGCAACAAAATGTATTTGATATAATTTGTTTAAGGCAGATAGAGCTTTATTTTAGTGGTATTTAATAACTGTTGGGTTTTTTAAAATTATTTTTCACTATATTAAGTATAAAAAAAGTACCCAGAAATTTAAATAAAAATCCTGTTTCTCTTACTTTCTTTTATGAATAAAAGCAAATAAAAATACAGTTTAAAATAAATGTAGCCCTTTCAGCCCCCCTCCTCTCCTGCTTATGCTATCTGCATTCTATCTGTATATTAACCCTTTACCCTTATCCTGCACATTTATACATTAGCCTTATTTATCTTCATCATCCCACTCTATATGACCTGTACAATAACTCCTTCAACCCCTCCTCCCTCTGTCTATGACCTGTATATTTATTGTATCTTGTGCACTTATACCAAGCTCCATGTTTTAACATCCTCAATACCGGCATGTTTCATTTCCCCCCAAAAATGCAGCAAAAATGAGATCACCTTGGAGTGTCTACTTTCCAAAAAAGGCTCATTTGGGGGTTTCCATACTGTCCTGACATTTTTGTTTCTGCTGCTGCAGCTTTGTTTTAACCAGCAACTAATGAATAAATGACTCATCCATTCATAAGTTCCTGTACTTTCCCCTGCTGCTGATGTAAGAGGAAAAGGAGAGCTTGGCAATGTAAACATTGCCGCGTGATCACTGTGATAACCAATCACAGGCCCGATTGGCTCTGTGTACACAGCCACAGTGCTCCACTGTCTTAAGGACAGCAGGAACAGTGGCACAGGTGTTCACAGGAGGATGTTCCAGAAATGTCCTCCCGAGACAATACCCCAGCGGACCGGGCTACTCCCACAGTCAGGCCAGTCAGCAACTGGTTACAAATGGCAGTCTACCCCCCAGGAAAGCCCTGTGAGTGTTTATTGTCTTATTAGATTTCCAAATGGTTCTATTGCCAACACAACTTATTTTAAGGTGTTACTAAATAATGTACCTGTCCCCTACATGAAAGTCATGACCATGTTCGTGCAGCCTGGGGACTGAGGAGGAAAAATACTCTAGGGTACTAATACATTTTTTTTTCTGTTTCTGGGTGAACAGTTAAGGGAAGGGAAAAATTCAGTAATAATGTTTGTCCAAGCTACTAGACCTGTATGTACTTCAGGACAGACAAATGGAATAGTAACACAAATACCTATATTTAAGAATGCGTGCTTCATGAATGAATCACAATGAAAGCAGAAGGATGTATTTGTGAAAAATGCTATATGTGCGTGCATGTGGTAAAACTTTGCTGCTTTCCACAGCAACCAAATAAAGATATGCACCACTAATCACAAACACAGTTGCAGAACCCTGAATCAGATTCTATAAGCATTCTTTATTTGGAGGCCTCATTCACACGAGAAACGGCCGGCATGTAGAGCTCCGTTCTGCGTGCGCGGCCATTTCGGGCAGTTCCCGGGAAGGACTGTTGCTTGTGATTAGTACGCAGCCCCTGTCCTTCTCTATGGGAGTACGCGGCCATACACCCCCCTACGCTCACCTCAAGTGCAGGTCCGTACTGGTGCGGGTGTCCCGGCTCGGACTCAGACAGGACCAATCCGGTCAGCGTACGAGTACAACCACCCGCACGGACGTGCACGGCGGGTGGCATATGGCCGCATACTCCCATAGAGAAGTACAGGGGCTGCGTACCCACGCAGCCCGTCCTTCCCGGGAGCTGCCCGATACGACCGTGCACGCAGCACAGAGCTGTACCTGCCGACCTTTTCTCCTGTGAATGAGGCCGAAACTGTACAAGAACCTTACTAACGATTGTATTTATTTCTTCTTGTTCATAATATGACAACATTGTTAAGGCCACCCATGGTTTTCACTTTAGGACCAATAAAATGAGTGTTAAAAGAAAAGGTTTGTGGTTGCTCATGAATTGGAAAACATGTACATATCTGTCTTGTACATAGAGCTTGTTTTACCCACAGCAAACACCGTTTCATGTCCAAACATGCACTGAGCAAACAACGAAGATAATTGGTTGCTGTGGGCATCACAGATACTTTTGCAAACGAGCCATACACAAAATTCTTTGTTAGTGCTTACATAGTTGCATAGATGGGAAGGCTAAATAAAAACACAGGTCCATCCAGTTTAGTGTGCTCATGAGTGGTTCCTAAACCTTTTTTTACTTAGACCTCACCCGAGAAGCTCTGACGACCCCCCAAATGTACACTTTGCAAATTTCATTACAAAGGTAAAATATTGGTATGACTAAAAACGGAACTTCTATATTAATTCATATCCACTGCAAAAATTGTGATTTTAATTGAAACTAGGGGTGTCCAGATACCAGTGCGGATACTTGGCATTTTCACGAGAACTACCAGGGTTGCAGCGGTTGCAGCTGGGACCTGGCTCTGGCGCTCCACCACTGTCCTGAAATCATTAGTCTGTATTGTTTTATAAAAACTATCACATGACACTAAACAAAAAGGTATCAGTACTTGTATCTGTGATTACTTGGACAAGTATCAATACTTGTACTTGGAAAAACAGTATCGGTGCATTCCCTTATATAGATTTATATTTTATGCTCTCTCTTGTACAGCTGCCTACAAGAGGATTGGACCCTGGCAAACAAAATAGCTGTAGGTCAGCCCAGAATCACCCCTCCTACTACCAGCATGCCTGAACTTTGTAGCAAAATAGTACCAAGAACATACACAGTGGTGTGGGACTGGAAAATATTTTACAGTGAGTAAAATCCTATTTTATTTCTCATCGATTGAAGGACACGGAGTCTTCCACTTTTGGGATATACAAAAGCAGTACAACCGAGGTGAGGGCAACACAGCAAACAAATGTCAACAGGCCCAAGAAAACAACAGAGAACTGGAGACTGCCTGCAGCTTGAAGGGCCACCTGAAGTACGTTACACCTGAAGAAGGCATCAGATAAAGCCGCAACATCTCCCTGGTAGATTTCCCTATTGGACACCCCACTGATACAGGGTGTCTGATGGGGAAATTTCAAATTGTCCTGACCAACTAGAAAAGTACATTGATTTTGCAGGTTAACTTTCAGACCTAGGAAGGTACCAAATATGGGAATAAGCCTTAACAATGATGTCAGTGAATGCCTCTTACCATCTACAGAAGGTAAATTAGGGTATCATCTGCATACAGAGAAATCCTTTAACCACTTCAGTACCGGCTTATTACACCACCGTCATTACAATGCCATTTTTCAGTTTTTAGCACTGTGCAAATTTGGCTTAGAGTTCCTCCATCGTGCAACAAAATGTATTTTATATAATTTGTTTAAGGCAGATAGAGCTTTATTTTAGTGGTATTTAATAACTGTTGGGCTTTTTACAATTATTTTTTACTATAATAAGAAAAAAAAGGACCCAGAAATTTGAATAAAAATCCTGTTTCTCTTACTTACTTTTATAAATAAAAGCAAATAAAAATAAAGTTTAAAATAAATGTAGCCCTTTCAGCCCCCCTCCTCTCCTGCTTATGCTATCTGCATTCTATCTGTATATTAACCCTTTACCCTTATCCTGCACATTTATACATTAGCCTTATTTATCTTCATCATCCCACTCTATATGACCTGTACAATAACTCCTTCAACCCCTCCTCCCTCTGTCTATGACCTGTATATTTATTGTATCTTGTGCACTTATACCAAGCTCCATGTTTTAACCTCCTCAATACCGGCATGTTTCATTTCCCCAAAAATTGCAGCAAAAATGAGATCACCTTGGAGTGTCTACTTTCCAAAAAAGGCTCATTTGGGGGTTTCCATACTGTCCTGACAATTTTTTTTTCTGCTGCTGCAGCTTTGTTATCACGAGGAACTAATGAATAGATGCCTCATCCATTCATTAGTTCCTGTACTTTCTCCTGCCGCTGATGTAAGAGAAAAAGGAGAGCTTGGCAAAGTAAACATTGCCATGCAATTGGCTCTGTGTACACAGCTGCAGCGCTCCACTATCTTAATGACATCGGGAACAGTGGCTGCATCGGCGCACACACAGGTGTTCACAGGAGGACGTTCCAGAAACGTCCTCTCGGAACAATAAACCAGCGGGCCGGGCTACTCCCACAGTCAGCAACTGGTTAAAAATTCCAGACTACCCCAGGTAAGCTCTGTTAGTTAGATTTCCAAATGGTTCTATTGCCAACACAAATAAGAATGTTGATGGGGGCAACCCTGCCGTGATCCCAGGTGAAGCTGGATAAAGGGAGAGTTGAGATTCCTTGTATGGACCCTCACTCTTGGGTCAGTGTGGATTAATGTTATCAATTTATTAAATTCAGGTCCAAATACCAATCCTGTTCATTGCTGCCCATAGATAGTGTGATCCTACATAGTCAAAGGTCTTGTGGCTGTCCAATGACAGGTGGTTGAGTGAATATAAATTATGTTTATACCACTCTACGGCCATCACGGCCTGGGGTTTTATCCCCGTGAAGGACTAAATGTCATTTCTAAGTTCATCTTCTGTAAATGGGTTATCTAAGTGGACACTTTGAGTCTGATCTAGATTTTGGGATTGATGTTATCTAAGAAATTATTGAGGTCCTGCAGCATATATGATACAATGTAGAGGGTAGAGTAAATATCCCCAGATTGTTTATTAATCTGTTCATGATCATAATCTCATTAAGATTTATCCAAAATCTAGGTATGTGAACTAGTTGGTGCTTGGCTTTTATCAGGAAGGTGAATAGTTTGAAAGTTTCCCCTCCTTTTTCAAGGATAGACGCTGTTTGATAATTTTATTTTGTTTTTTGCAGTAAATCTATTTAGTGGTTTGAGGACTCTGGGCGATCATTAGGGTTGACCCTACACGCTCGATCATTAGGGATTACCATTTTATTTTGGTGGGATTCTTAGTACATTTCTGTTCCAGTGTATGCATATTGCAGGTCCTTAAGAGTCTGGGGTTGCTGTTTGCAGTGTGTAGTTTTAGACTTCAGAAAGGACCACCTTGTATATACTTTGAAGGCATCTTACTCAACAATTCGGCTATCAGTAATGTTGTTGGTTCTCACCTGCAGCTGTTTGGACCTCCTCTACAGTTAACCACAGGATAGTCAGTCTCCGGCGGGGATTAGTTTTGGAGTTAGCCATTTTTAGGGTAACATTGACCATGGAATGATCAAATATAGTTTGTGCTGTGTGTTTAATATTCTCTACATAAGGAAGGAAGTTGCCGGTTGCAAGTGCATCAGTCAACCGTGACAGAGTGTTCTTGATTGTAAGGAGTAAACAATTTACCTAGGAACTGAGGCCCAGAGGGGAGGTGCCATGGTCTGTATAATAAATGGTTCAGCTTGAGATTAAAATCTCCCAAGAAAAATTAGGCGCAAAAGGCACGGAGAAGACTGTGTGTTCAATATCTGTTGATAACTTCCTTTCTAGGTGTGGGGGTGGTGGATTGCTATGATAATTACAGGTGTGTTATATATTTTGCAGTGCAACAGCCTTTGTAGTTAGTAAAAAACATTTAAACACTCGAGGCAAATTTTTGTCAAACAGAATAGACCCTTCATGAGGAATACATGGCATGGAAGCCACATCTAAGCTATAGTCTTTTAATGTTAGGTTTTTATGACCTACTAGTTGGGTTTTTTGTAGACAGCTATTTAATAGAAGATTTTTCAATATATTATACATGTGGGCTCTTTTAAATTTTGAATGAATAGCTCAGACATTCCAAGAGGCAGTTGCACTGGGGACAGCAGGAGTTGAAGGGGGGGGGGGGGGGGGGAGAGACACTCAACAAATGCATCCAACTGAACCCAAGCACCAAATATCTCATGGCGTCCCCGGCCCAAATCTCAGAACAACTGGAATGGGCCTAATCCCAGAACAATAACCAAATTTAGGGCACAGACAAGGCCTTTGTGGGATGGTCAATATGACTGAAGAACGAGTTCCAAAAATAAGTCAATTATGTTTCATAAGGCAGCTATTGTGTTGGGTATAGTGCTGCTACAAAAATCTATGGTAATGACAATAAATTTTGCTATATAGTGACATGAGAAGCAGGAAAAAGGGCATGTTACCCCTCTAAAAATGAAGTCTCCTCAGTTTTTGTGACCCAGAGAGTGTCTCTGTGGCAGGGTAGCTACCCAGTGGAAGACCTCTGCTGCTGGTTTAAATATGTTTTACCCTCCCCCATTGTTCAGAGATGATCATCAGAGATGAGCTGAAAATAGCATGCAATACAGAATTTGTCTCTGGTGAAGGGCTTTTCCGGTTTCTTGAAACCTCGCTATGGCTTTCCTGGTCTCTGCCGAGAAGTCAGGATAAATAGACAGAGTTGCTACATTATATTGTAACAGTGTCTATTCAGTATAGCAACATTTTCCCTCTTGTTAAGAAGTTTAAGGATCATTGGTCTTTGATCAGAGCCCAGTGGTGGGGATCAGAACACTGTGAGCTCATTCTACCACATAGCTGGTAGAAAAGGAGCCGGGGTCAACTTTTTAAATTTCACAGTGTTGGAGCCTTCATATTTGTTTCTGGCAGGCCAAGGATTTCTGAAATGAAGGGTTGGGCTGCTTTATCAGAGGTGGTGATGGTAGACCAGGGGCCATGGGAGAGAGGACATCTCACAGAAGAATAGGGTCAATGAGTATGTGTTCGGGGGAGGGGTTGGGCTTGATGAAATGCAGTTTCTGTTCCAACCTGACAACGATGGCTGGATGTGCTGTGACTGGTGATCGCTGGTGTGTACATCTTCATGCCGCTCCAGTGTTGTGTTCCCAGAGGGCTGGCTGTCATTGAGTAGCTCAACTTCCTTGTCAGAGAGCTAACGAGGGATCTTCTGCAGTGCCGCTGCCATCTTGGATTGAGGCATGCAGGTCTTGCGTGGTAGGTCAGGGAGATACTGTAATGGCCTTGTTTCCCCATTCACCCATTAACAGACTGCTGGTGAAGGATAGACGGATGGCAGAGCTGCGTAAGGCTGGATGACTGTGAAACAGCTCAGGATGGTGCATGATTGGGGTGCCCTGGTGGGAGCAGTGTGCTGCCTAGCTTATCTTTAACTGGTGACACCCCTCCAGGGCCAGCACCTTGGTGAACACCTGAGGTACAGATGATAGGCTAAAAGGCACAGCCATGGTAGTGCAGGGGCCCCACAGCAGAATGATGTAGATGCTCTGGAAAGATGGGAACATTCTTGATGTCCTCATAGGTGGATGCAATGATAAGGTCTTTGCAGCCTTAGAGGCTCTAAAAGACCCAAAACTGGAAACAGCACTAATAGTAGCAGTAGGCTAATCCTCTAATTTCAGATTGGTGCTGTATCTATGAGAAATGAAACGGTGGTCTTTTTCTATTTGGGAAAAAGAGTAGAAGACTGTGGCTCCTCCAGGATAAGCTCAGCAAAGATTGGAGTGATTGAGAATCAGACGACTAAGAAGCCAATTAGGCCCCAGATAAATAACATACAGAATCTGCTGGGGAGGGCATGGGAGTGCGCTTGTGATGCTGCCGCTAAATTTTAAAAATAATTGGCTAATGAGTGTACAGGTCCGCTTTATTTTTTTTTGTTACAGTGCACAGATCCTTTATTTTCAATGAGTGTGGCTATAGGTTCCTGTGACGGTGGATTTCTTTTCTGGAAGCACCTTATCTTTATGTGGAGCAATGTGTACGGAAGAATTGGAACACTGTGTGCTATATGACACTTTGTGAGATAAATCACACTTAACCACAAGGGATTTGAAACACTTTGTATTATTATGTCTATCATCATTATTTGGTATATGTGTATATAGGCTGTTTTAAGCGTAGTGTCCGAGCTTTGATTCTTGGGGAAAGATTCTGCGCAATCTTTTCTTCCATTGGGCTCTCTGGAAGGTCATTGCAAAAATGCAGAGGAGGAATTCCAAATGATCGGGTCTGGAGATATTTTATTTTTTCTGCACATCTTGACCTAGTTGCGCATGTTGCATACAACATTCGGTGAGTTTGTTAGCTAGAGGGCCTGGTGAAGCACAGGTGAGGACACACACACATAATACAAAATTATATATATTTTGTGTAATTAATAAGTAATTTATTGAAGCTTTTTTTTTAGCAACATTAGCTATATTTTTGATTATTAGTTTTGTTTTGTGTGTGTTTTGGCACTATGCTTTTGATGCCCTTACAGGGAATAACAACAATCCCCAGGCAGTCTGTAGAAGAGCAGTCTTCAATAGTGTCTACAGTAGGACTAAGTCCCAGCATGTATCAGGGCTGAGGGGCCACCGGCAGCGAGTGGTGCATGTGGCAGACCTTTGCCAGCTCCTCCGTCCCTGGCACAGGACCAGGGCACACACTTAGTTTCTTGTGCAACTGCAGGAAGAAGAGGCAATAATTCTCTGATGCTGGTGGCCAGGCTCTGTTTATGTCTAACCGCTGGCATCAGAGAAGTACAGCCTATGATAGTAAATGCAGCTCTGGCCCAATAACTCCAGACATCATGGCCTGAATAGCAGAGTCCTGTGCTAACTGGAACAGAGAAGATAGCCGCTACCGACTACAGGACTGTTGCAGAGAGTAAACCAGTATACCTAATGAACTGGGAAACCTGCGCTTCTTGGATGACTGGAGAAACTTCTAGGACTTCAGTATCCAGTCTTAATCTACCAGTAGCTGTTGATATTGAATATTTATTTTTTCTCTATGAATAGGAAGAAAACAAAAGCTGCAGAAAACGGCCACTCTTCTGAGAGCAAGTGAAACTGAGCAGGTGTGTTTGGAGGTGTTATAGCCTCGAGGATTGAAGGCTGGTCTTCATTTTTCTATGTGTCCAATCCCCCTGTAGGCAACAGTATAACCCAAAAGGTGAAAAGACTTCCTGTGTCCCTCAATGCACAATAGAAATTGTATTGGCAATAAAAGCAAATATGCAAGAACTACTCTGAACAGTGGGAAAATATTTACTGTTCTTTTATTCAAATATTGACTATCTTAATTGTACTATGTACTAAAAAAGGCAATCTTTCAACCAAAATATTACATATTTAAAAACAATTTTTTTTTTAGCTGCAGACTTGTCATTGTTGCAATGGTCTTGCTTGCATATGGCAACGGACACCCCTGAGCACAAAAGGAAACAAAATAAAAATCAAGAAACACAGATATTAAATGATAGTCTGGCTCATGTATGTGTTTTCCATGCTGAATCCCTGGACTGTTCCAGAAGCGAAAAGATTGATTAAATTCAAGTCACAAGCAAGACAGCATTAATGAAACAGCAACCTCAATGTGCTAGTTACAAAGAGTAACTATTTAAATACTAGGCAAAAAAGTAATATCAGAACAGCTGGTCTTTCAATTAGTACAGAGATGCAAATAATAGATCCAGTTGCATTCAGGTAAACCATGGGCTTGTGTCTGTTGTCTGCACAGAGCTGTCCATGAATAACAGCGGTCAAGGACTGAGCTTATAAGCAAACTGGCATGAGAGAGAAACATGGAGGCTGCACTTCTTAACCACTATGTTTAAAAAAATGTCACCTGGTTGTCATGCTGCTCCACATACATTCTTTGACTATCTTGATCTGCATACTTGTTCTGGATCAGCGACTGTGAAAGCATTGGAGCTAGAGGACCTGTATAAACATACAAGGAGCTAGTATTTTCAGGAGAACAAGCACAGCCCCCATATCTGTCTCTTGAAAAGTTACTTTAAAACCATTTCCAAAATACCAGATTCTCTATTGTTTGAAGATATCATCATATATTTTAATACAAAGAACCAGTAATCCTAAAATGCACATGACTTATAAAAGGATTGCTCATTTCAAGCAAAAAGGACTGTGCAATGCTGGCCATATACAGTTATATTTTTATTGTTCAACCTGCAAGCTGACCAAAGAAAATGGAACAGATTCCTCCATCAGCACTTATGAGCGTGAATGGAGGAATTCCCCACTGTTTTCCATTATATTCTGACAGTTGATTGGCTGTAAGCTCCAAAGGGCCGAAAATGTTTTTGCAGCTGGCTCCTTCGATCCTCTAATTGAGGGATCCCGGCCATTAGGGTGTCAACAGCTGTACCCACTTGTGCATATTTCGGCCAGTAAATCAAAAAGCGTCCGAACTTGGAATAGAGTACGGTCAGGTTAACACTTTCAAGTTTTACTTTATCTGAAAGTTTTTGACATTACGTCAGGTTACTTCATAGCAGAACAAATCAAACAAATGTCAATATGTCTCTGTTGCCTGTGTACTGTAAACCTGCTGCGTACATGGGCAATCTAAGCTGAGCAGATGATGAAGGAAAAACCACATCTCAAAATGATCAGTTTATTAGGCAGCTAAGATTATAGTAAACTTTTGCTTTGCCTGTAAATTTAAAAAGTGCATTTACTAGAGATGCACCGAAATTTCGGCCGCCGAAACATTTCATCCAAAAATGGTACTTTGGGCAAAATGCTAAAATTAGGAGGAGAGAAACTCTCAGGAGGCTGAGCGCGGTGGGGAGGTGGGATCGAGGTGGGGAGGAGAGCACTGTCAGCATTATCACAAGGGGCAGAGCTCGCTCGGCCTCTTGTGACAAGCAAATCGGGACGGAGAGCGGTGCGGGGATCAGACAGCTGTCACAGAAGAGCTAGCTGGCAGGGCGGGAGGAGAGCGCAGTCAGTGGTGTCACAAGAATCCAAGCTCTCCTTCCCACACCGCCCACTCAGCCTCCAGTGACAAGTCAGTCAGGATAGAGAGCATTTATCGCTGAGTGCTTGTAAATAACTGAGGACATAGTATGCTTACTGTGTCCCCAATTATGAATGAACAGGAAGTGCTCTACATATCTTCCTGTTCATTCATGATTGTGGCCATAGTAACTCATACTATCTCCACAGTTTATGAAAAGGAACACTCAGTATAGAGGCCTCCTTGTTCCTTCATAAGGGGCTGCAGAAAAAGATTTAGACCACTGTGTCCTCAATCTTTTTCCATTTCAAAAAGGGAAATAACAGGGGTCTGTTTAGAGCCCTGATATTGCCCCAGAGCCCTCGACAGTAAAGTAAAAAAAATAAGTAAAAATAATTTATTAAAAAAATTTTTTTTTTTTTAAAGTTGGGGAAAAAAAAAAGTTTCATCCCGACAAATGTTTTATTTTCGGTTTTGATCTACAAAATTCTATTTAGGCGCACCTTTAGTATTCACAGCCAAATTGGGATAATACCTTTTTTTTAAAGATTTGTTACGTGCTCCCATTCACACAGCATGAGCTAACATTGACTAGTCGCTGACGGCCACAATTCGCACGTTCAGACCCAGATTTTCGGCTGACAGTCCAGTCTTTAAACACTTTAACAACAGCGGCTCTTGAATATTTAAGGAATTCTGCTGTTTTGCTGATACTCGCTCCATGGCTCCGAGCGCCAACAATCATCCTACGTTCAAAGGCTGTTAAATCGCTTTGTTTACCCGTATCTTCAGAAAAAATCACTTCTACTGTCGTGGTAAACAACCTGCTTCCCTATTTATAATGGTCTGGCCCTCTAGCAACTTCAGCGCAAAATTATAGCTAATTATAGCTAATTTGCCTACAAACATCAGGTGGTCATAATAATCTGGCCACTCAGTGTATGTATGTATGTATGTATGTATGTATGTATGTATGTATGTATGTATGTATATTTGCTTCTTGCAGTTAAAGATGGTTTACTTGGGTTAGTGTTTCTTGGGGTTAGTTGCGTCTTTAGGGTTTTCTATTTGCTTTTCTTTCTTTGTATTGTTTGGAGGGGGCTATAAGGGGTTTGTTCATTATAATTTAAAGTAGATTTGAAAACTACCTGTCCTAATAAAGGGTATAAGAGCCTGGCTTCTCTATTGTATGCTAAATGATAGAAACACAATCCATACATTTCAGTCTTTCTATAAAAGGACAGATCATACAGAAAAAAAAAAACTGGAATCAGCCATTTTACCTGCTGCAACAAAACATTTAAAAAGGTAAGAAATATTTTCCATTATGTTGTGTGAATGGGGACACAACACACAGAGAGGGGTTTCCTCAAATGTGACTGCAAACCTGGAAATACACTTTAAGCTTGCCCCAATCCCCTTCTGCCCCATGAAGCTTACTATTGTTTTTTGAAGCCACCTACTACATGAAAGGTTCAACAGGGAAGCTTGGGTAGTGGGAACGGTGGGGTCTACCTCACCTTTTACAGTACAATGCCAAGATTTGCAATTAGGATTGGCTGCCTAGATCTCTGGATCTACTGACCATTTTGATCTGTAAATCTAAGGATAGTGCTTTTGCATTTTTTCACTGTATACTCAGTTTCAATTTTTTCCAGAATTTTGACAAGGTCTACTTTGAAGGAAACCTATACTGAGGAAGATGATAGCTGTTCTTATTAACTTCTTCATGTGAAAAATGCTTATCTCCTTGGCTCCCATACTAACACCATGCAATCATTACAATGACCTGGAAAATATGCACTCCGTTCTGATTTCATTTGTTGCATGCATATTCCAGGCAATGACTCAAAGTATGGAACCCAGAGACAGCCAAGTAACTAGCATGTGCAAAAGGAGCTCAGCAGTGGAAGTTTCTATATATCTCTTGATTAAAATGTGCTTAATAACATCATAACCAAATGAGATCTCATTTGGTTATGATGTAAGAGCTGTCCATCATTAAAATATCTGCACTTAGGAGGCTACCACAATATCTGACTACAACATTTTACTGCAAGCCATGCAGAGTGAATAGCCCATTCCCCTTTCTACAGAGAAAATGGAATGATTGAGACTAGGTTGCAGACATTAAAAAAAAAAAATCATAAAAATGCTCTGCAAGTGGTTAGGAACATATCTAATGGTTACGTGTAATCCTTTATACCATAATAAATAATATATTGCATTTCTCACACAACAATCTATGCATAGAACAAAAACCATGAAGAAATGTACATTTTGTTTAAAATGACTCTTCCATTCAAAAAACATTTTCTTATGGGAGAGATCACAAGCTATATTTCTATGGGTCCTGAAATAGGCTAACCAGAGGTTGCCTGCAGTACCTACATCATCTCTACAATAAAAACTTTATCAGGAGAAAAAAAAATTGCATGCTCAACGCGCCCACTCCCCAATCTTGTACTAGATAGGCACCTCTGATGCCTATATGGACCTTATTACCACCCCCTTGTGGCTCAGATTCCTGCTATTGTTCTGTAAGAAGTAACATAGTACTTCTAGGTACAGTATGTAGAAGCATGCACTGCTTCAAAATGCCTGGTGATTAGCTGCTCAGGACCCAGCACAGTCAGATAAGGGAGAGGGAGTGTGCCAGTGAATATGCATTTATCAAATAAAGTAGGCATTGTTGAACCCTGCCAGTGACTTTGCAGGGGGGGGTGATGAGCAGGAGAGCAGAGGTAAGTGCAGGAACCAAAGAATGCCCAGCTCAGCGTTGCAAAATAAAATGGTGGAGTCCCCTTCCCCCGCCAACATGTTTAAAGCAGACACCTAAGTGACAATTAAACTCCATCAGAACAATTAAAAGAAGAACGACTTGTTGTAAACAATGCTGTTCTGCTGTTCTGGGTTCTCACGGTGGCTGGTAATGTGGTCATATACATAAGTGCTTGGTGATATAAACTGAGCCGTTCATATCAGAGTTCAGGTTGTTTCGGAGTCAACATCAGTTCCCTAACCATTTTTAAATTGAGACCATGCGATTGGCCATGTAAGAGCTTAGCTAAAAATTTCCTGTAGGACATGTACATATCCCCTATTTGAAAGTAATTACAACAAGGTTCAAGCTAGCCAGCCTTGCACGAGTGTTGTATTTTCACTAAAGATTTCCTTTAACTCCTGTAAAGCACCTGAAGCATCTACATATACATCTATAAATACTGTATACTGATAGAATATTCGTCTTTTGTGCAATCTATGCTGCAATTTAGGTTTACTGGCTCATGGAAGAAAAAATAAAAAAATAAAGAAGAGTGAGGCTTTAAAAGAAGCTCAGCCAAGACAAGACTTGGACTGACCACAAAAAGAAGTTTGACATTTTGATTGAAATGATTACTGTTTGTACCAATGCTGACCAACTCAGAACAAAGACCTAACAGATCAACAAAGCTGTAGGCAGCAAAGGCTTTTGGGCTGAAGCAGCACAGCTCCCATCATATTTGATCATCCAGCTGAAGGTGTAACATATTCCGACACTATGTGGATACCCTCCTTGGCTGATGACCTTCTACTACAAAGAAGTGAATGTGATCTACGGAAATAGATGTTGTACAGAAACCAGTGAAGCATTTACCCAAAACACTGATAAAACTAGAGAAAAGAGTGCATGTTATGCATGAACATACTGAACGGTCAGACTTACAGACCTACATTACACCACTTGCTCACATCTTAAGATACTAAGGCATTTTATAGATCAGTAACTTAGAATAACCCTTATAACATACAGCAGAGGTTACATTATCTCACCTACACTGTGTTTCCTGGATGAAAAAAGGTAGCAATATCAAAATAAGAGGGGCTTACATTTCAGGAAACAGAGTATATATGAAATAGATACACATTAGTTACACACATACATACAAAGCAGAGAGCTCTCGTGTGTGCATACTCAGATACACCGACTGCAAGGCACACAGACTTATTAGTACTTGGATATACACACAATATTCTTCCACTTATCATTGCAGGAAAGGAGGTACAATAAGGTGAACTTGAAAATAGTCTTCTTGGTCCTCCATTTTTTTTTTATTATTCATTTATCTCTTTTTTTTTTTGGGTTATAGCATGGAGTATTGCATCCAAACAATTGTGTATTCCAGTCCACCGGTAACAAAGAAAAAAAAGTACAAGAAAGTATGAGGGAGACACTAGATATATGCAGTCTTTGTTATGCAAAATATTAGTGCAAATCACTACTTCCACTTGTTTCTCTTCATTAAGGCTTCACCTAGATGTGACAAGTAGTACCAACACATTGAAGATAACACCCGCACTTGTGCCATTAATTGCTCTCTTGGCTAAAGTAGTATCTAACAGGAGGCCCGGGTAAATCCTCATCTTCATTTGATTCTGGGGCAAAAGACACAGTCAGGTCGACGTATTTTTTAGCGGCTCCTGGTTTCACAAGCTTGTGCATTCTAGACAGGGAATAAAAGAAGAAAAAAGCTGAATTTATAGATAAAGGTGAATTCCAGGAAAACAGTTTATTCAGATGTCACCTGCAAGTGAAATATCATTTTGCCATAAGATGCGATAGCTCACCTCGAGATCCATTGAGGGAGATTTATCAAATCTGGAGCAGCTGTGCATGGCAACCAATCAGCCTCTATTTCATTTTCAAATCTTAACTGAACAAAATGAAGAGAGCAGCTGATTGGTTGCCATGGGCAACTGCTCCAGTTTTGGTAACTCTCCCCCATTGTATTGCAATAGTCTCAGTACAGCTTGCCAAGTAATAAAAGTGACAGTCTGTCCTTCTGTTTACAAGGGTGCTGAGGGAGGTGTGGATGCTTGGATGTCGCTTCAAAGACCCAAACTTCTACTGAGAAAATATGGCGGATGCCATTGCTGAACTGTCTTTATATAAATGCAATATGCCTGGCTTTTGTGCCGATCCAAACATCTGACCCAGGGCACATGAAGACCAAATGTTTTTGGTCTCTCCTCAGACTTCACTAGCTCTACAATTGTTCTAGGTCAAGGACTCGGGAAATATTGAAAGCACACCGACAGCCAAACAACTAGCATTTTCAGAGGAAGGTGAGCAATGACAGATAAACGATCTCTCCCAGGACTAGTTTAAGGCACTCCAATTTTGAAAACATTTTTTAAAGAGGCTGTCGATTTAAAATGTTAATGTGTCCATCCCCTTTCTGGCTGCTACGGATTCAAAAGAACAATTTAATTGTCTGCCTCGTGAGGCAATGGCTGGCCATGGTGAACAAAGACCATTAAAACTGAAATGGAATCTACTTCTATTTCTCCTTCCCTAGCTCTGCCCTCCCTCCTCAACATGCTAATAAAATGTTTTCAATAACATTTTTTTGGAATGGAACAGTTTTTGTTTTTATTGATAAAGTTACGCCTGCATCATCTCAATGGTTTCCTCCTTGCATTTGCTCTTCTGCTTGCCAACTTGGCATTGCATTCCAAAATCTTCTTAAGATCCTTGTCGAGCTTTAGCCTGGTGATCACTGGAGTGGATACTGACAGTGACATAGGCATGTTGGCTTCTCCCGCTGCACATGTTCAAAATAGAGGACATATTTTTTCCTGAACACCTGGACAACCTTGCCAATTTGCTGACCTTTGGTGTCCAAGAACAACCTGTACTTCATCATGCTTGCACATGGGCATAGAGCAGACATCGCACTTTTGTCTCAACTTCTTGGAGAAGGGAGAGGACAATCTTTCTACGAACATGTGAGGAGGCACTGAAGAGCCTCTTGTGGTTCTTGCTTCGGTCAGAGTTTAACAACTGGACTAAAATTTATGTTGCTGAGCCACACAGTCCACTATGGTTGTCGCAAAAGAGGAAAATGTTTCCATTGCATACTATATTTTATACCCATTGCCATAATCACTGGGTCTCTAATCCACCTGCAATGCATAGTAAAGCACAACATTGATGGGAGAGGTTGGCAGGGTGTTGTACATACAGTGGATATAAAAAATCTACACACCCCTGTAAAAATTCCAGGCTTTTGAGATGTAAAAACAAAAAAACAAAAACAAGATAAACCACTTCAGTATTTTCCCACCTATAATGTAACCTATTATGTGTGCAATTCAATTAAAAAGCAAGCTGAAATTGTGGGGAAAAACCAAAACAAATACATTATAAAAAAATATAGCTGCATAAGTATTCATATTCATCCCTTATAATTAGGCATGTGGCTGTGTTCAGATTAGCCAATCACATTCAAACTAATGTTAAATAGTAGTCAGTAGATGTCTGCCATCAATTAAAGTGACTCTGACTAAGCCCACATAAAGATCAGCTGTTCTAGTCAGATTTTTCTGACATACAGTATACACAGTTGCCTCTTCAGCAAAAGCCATGGTCTGGAAAAGAGCTTACAAAAGCATCAAAGGGATCTCATTGTGGAAGGTTTCAGTCAGGAGAAGAGCCAAGCAAATACCGGCGCCGCAGGTTACGAGAGGATAGCCAATTAGGACGTTTTTAGTGGAAACACAGATGGGGCAGCTCCCACCGGTCAAAATGACCTCCGATCTGGGAAATACAAAGAAAAACAGAGCGCCTCCATCGTGTAAAAGATCATTTATTCAAACGGCAACACAGCTGAAAATGTACTCACAAGAAGGGACGATCGATACAAGCATGTAAGATGATGCAAAGGGAATCACTGGCAGTGGGAGTCTCACAGAATGAAACCGGTCAAATATCCTCTGCCCCTGTGAGTTCGAACGGTCTACGCGTTTCAGGGGCACGCCCCCTTCATCAGAACCTGATTTGACCGGTTTCATTCTGTGAGACTCCCACTGCCAGTGATTCCCTTTGCATCATCTTACATGCTTGTATCGATCGTCCCTTCTTGTGAGTACATTTTCAGCTGTGTTGCCGTTTGAATAAATGATCTTTTACACGATGGAGGCGCTCTGTTTTTCTTTGTATTAGTCAGGAGAAGAGTTCAAAAATTATTCCAAGGCATTAGATATACAATAGAACACACTGAAGACGGTCATCAACAAGTGGAGAAAATATGGCACAACACTGTGACATTACTAAGAACTGGACGTTCCTCAAAATCTATGAAAAACTGGTCTGGGAGGCTGCCTTCAGCAACATTAAAGGAGATGCAGTAATTTCTGGCAAGTACTGATTGTGTACTACACGTGACAATAATCTCCCGTGTTCTTCATATCTCTGGGCTGTGGGGTAGGGTGGCAAGAGGAAAGCCTTTTCTTATCAAGAAAAACATCCAAGCCCGGCTACATTTTGCAAAAACCTACATCAAGTCTGACAAATGCATATGGAAAAATGTGTTATGGTCTGATGAGTCCAAGATTGAACTTTTTGGCCACAATTCCAAAAAGTCTGTTTGGTGCAAAAACAACACCGCACATCACCAAAAGAAGACCATATCCACAGTGAAGCTTGGTTGTGGCAGCAATGTGCCTTGGTTCTGTTTTTCTTCAGCTGGAACCAGGGTTTCAGTCAAGGTGGAGGGAGTTTTGAGCTGTTGCAAATGTCAGTCAATTCTGCCACAAAACCTTCAGGCCTAAACTAAAAAGCTGAAGATGAATTTCACCTTTCAGTGTGACAACAACCCAAAGCATACCTTAAAATCAACAAAAGAATGAGTTTCCCAGAAGAAGGTCAAAGTTTTGGAATAACCAAGCCAGAGCCCGAACCTGAATCCAGCTGAAAATCAGTGGGGTGACCTGAAGTGGGCTGTGTGCAGGGAATGCCCTTGCAATCTGACAGATTAACAGTGCTTCTGCAAGAAAGAGTGTCCTACCCCTAAGACTGAATGTTTTCATAAAATCAAAAAGGTGCTTGAACAAAGTAATGGTACTAAAGGGTGTGCAGATTTATCTAACCACGTTATTGTACGTTTTTTACGTTTATTGTTTTTCCCCTTTGAAAAATTCAGTTTGTTTTTAATTGAATTGCACAGATAGGTCACATTAAAAGTGGAAAAACATTCAGAAGTGATTTACCTTGGTCTGATATTTTTACATTTAAAAAAAACTGGCATTTTTAGAGGGGTGTGTAGACTTTAATATCCAACGTAGCTTCCTGAAAACATCACAGCATTCTGCCTCAGTACTCCTCAAGATCCCTCAGCCTTGATGCAAGCAGTGGGCTGGCTCTTGAGCCCCACAAAAATGGGACAGAACTGGGGACAGCTTGCAGCTCAATAGAGCCATCTGAAGGACCTTATGCCTGAAGCTGGCATCAGATAAGACCTAAATGTCCACCTGGTAGAACTCGGAGAACAGAAGACCAAGTTGCAGCCTTGCAAATCCTGGAAACCATTTCTTGGGAGAACTGTGTCTAAAGGCAGGTACGTTCAATTACTATATATGAAGAACAATATAAAAACACACCAATAGGATTACTTTGCAATATACTTACGTAAGTTTCAGTCTCTTTGCATGACCAGGCATAACTGGGACATACAGCATTTTCACACCTTGCACAACCATTGTGGGCTCTATTCCATACTGTTCCTATAAAAAAATGAATTAAATAAGGGCATTTAGTTCCTATTGTTTTATACAAACACTGATTATGGTGAACGAAGCTGGATTAAAATGTTGAAACATGATATAAATAAAGATTTACCCTTGCTGTCAGCCTTACTATTATGTTTTATGTATAGACTTGGTATAACCCCAATTATGGGCTGGTACATTTTACCAACTTTCTGATTATAACAAGTTACAACTAATTTCTTCTGTACAACAAAATCTAGGACTTCTTTATACAGGAAATAAGAAAAAATATAGCAAAGGTCTTTAGTAAATTATAATTGGGCAAGAGAAGACTTTGTAAATGAATTTCCGTGGTAGACTGAACAGAAAAAAAAAATCCCTTTTATGTGCCGGTAAAGTTATGCAAATACTTCACAAATGTCATAAACTGTACAATGTGTAGAGCTGTGCAAGATTTCCCCAATTCTCTGGGTAATAAAGTATGTTGCAGGTAGTAAAAAAATGTGAGACCATGTTGAAAATGATATAACTGCATGCAGTAGTATAGTGTATAGTATAGAAAAAGGTGCATAGCAGGACTTCCATGCTCCAAGGTGTTCTTTTGTGCATGTCCCAGCTCAGGAATGCCTTTGGCCAATTTATTAATATATCTGTGTTTCAGCTTTCAAGTTGCAGCTATACATAAGACCTCCACCCCCCTGCAAAATCACCAATTCCCCTAGATGTCACCGATATAACTCACTCAATGGAAAACCCAAGGATGACACATCTCACTAAAATGAGCTTGCGCTGTGGCAAAGGGGTCAAAAGCCTAAATTTTAATTTTTAGGCCCTTTTTTTTTTTTTTTACTTTAGAATAGTGACTTTGCAAAGGGGTGGGCTACCATAAGTCTCAACATGTTTTTGCTGCAAAGCATTACTGTACTAATACTGTGAAGTGCATAGGAGCACATAACACATATCACCTAAAATCCAATCTTTGAAATACCTTAAAGAATAACTAAACCCAAGAAAAAGAAAAAAAAAAAAAAGGATTATATTGCAGCTCACCAGTCCCCTAGACATGGAGGCTGCATTCCTTTTCTTTTCTAGGCTACTATCTTCAGAATGTACAGAGAAATGGGATATATTTTACATATACTATTTATACTTACAAAATCTATTTCTTGGAGTTTATTGAGGGACACAAATTCAGAGAATGTATTGTTCTTCTCTCACCAGGGTTGGTAAAAAAAAAAAACAAACCCCAAACACCTCCTACTCCCAACATGCCGCAATTAAAGCAGTACCAAGAGCATTATAATAAACACAGATGGGTGGAACCAGTGTCCCTCACTGGACTCCAGGAAATGGCTTTTATAGAACACAGGAATTCAGAGATTGTTGGTATATCCAAAAGCAATCTAACTGAGGGATGGGCAGCAACAAAAACACTAACAGTCCTACAAAAAACCCCAACAGAACTGGGGACAGCCTGCAGCTCAAAATAGCTGCATGAATGCCAGAATCTGTCATCGAATGAGGCTTGAATGACTACCTGGTAAAACTTGGAGAACATAAAACTTGGAGAACGTATGAACAGAAGACCAGATCTAGAATACTGGACTCTCTTGCCCTTCTCTGGACTCTCTCCAGCCCAAGGACATCTTTTCTGTGGATCAAAACTGGACCGCATACTCCAGATGAGGCTGAACCAGCGATCTATAAAGTGGCAACATTATTGCTTTGTCTCTACAGTACATTCCCTTTTTAATACAAGACAAAACTCTGCTCGCTTTGTTTGCCGCGGCCTGGCATTGCATACTATTGTTCAATCTGTGGTCTACAATGACCCCCAGATCTTTTTCCATTTCTGACTTCCCTAGTGGAGTACCCATTATGTGTATTCTTCTTGCTTGTTTTTAACCCCAAAGTGCATTACTTTACATTTTTCAACATTAAACCTCATCTGCCATATAGCTGTCCACCCCCCTATTTTATCCAGGTCCTCCTGTAATGTAATAGTGTCTAAGTCCGTGTCAATTACCCTCCCAATTTTAGCATCATCTGCAAACACAGAAACATGGCTATTAACACCTTCCCCGATATCATTAATAAACAGGTTAAACAATATGGGGCCTAGCAAGGAACCCTGGGGCACGCCACTCTCAACCTAAGGCCAATCTACAAAAGAGCCATTTATCAATACTCTCTGGACACGTTCCTGTAGCCAGTACTCTATCCATGTACACACCATTTCATCTATGCCCATAGATCTCAGCTTGTGTACTAAGCGTTAAAGTGGTACCGTGTCAAAAGCTTTGGCAAAATCCAGATATACCACATCCACTGGCTTTCCTCCATCCAGATCTCCACTCACCTATTCGTAGAATGTTAGTAGGTTGGTCTGACAAGAATGATCCTTCCTAAATCCATGCGGTTTATCACTTATTATACCATTACCGTGGACAAAATCCACTAAATAGTCCTTTATCATTCCCTCAAATAGTTTGCATACTATTGATGTTAGACTGACTAGTCTGTAGTTCCCAGGTTGACATCTTGAACCTTTTATGAATATTGGTACCACCGTAGCAATCCGCCAGTCACTTGGTACCCTTCCAGTGATTAAGGAGTTCTTGAAGATGAGGAATAATGGTCTCGCTATAACCTGGCTGAGTTATTTAAGTACCCTGGGGTGCAGGTTATCTGGTCCTAATTATTTATTTGCATTAAGGTTTTCAAGTCTTTGTTGAATCCCGGCTACTGTCAACCACTGCGGTATTGTAGCAAGCAAAAAGGTTAGACTTTTCTCAGCAGAGCAGAGAAAATATGTCCATCCTCCTCAGACAATAACAAAAAACTGAAGCATGCTGGACGTAGCATGCACTGAAAGCAAAAACAGGATCTTTCTTCTGTAAACTACAAATCTCTCTACTGCTATGCAATGAAGATGAACAAAGGCAGACATATGCATCTCAGCCTGGATTGCAACCATGGCTTCCGCCACAGATGCATTGGAGTAGTAAGTGTAGCCACCTCATCTACAGACTGGTAAGCTGCAATATATATTTGCTTTGGGGCTCAGATACACTTTAGTAACACCATACCAGTTAAAATAACTCATATCCTAGAGAACTGACTGCAATATCTACTTGTTCAGCACTTCCCTACATGACAAGTCAGCCTAGATAACTTTTTAACAAATATTTTATGTTGTTTAGGTCAGAGCCAAGCAAGCCTCTACTGATAACCTTTGATATATATAAAAAAAAGGCAATCCAATAAGCAACCTAGCCATAAAGTAAAAAAAAAAAATGAAACATAATATGTTGATTTATTGTGTAAAACACGTTCCAACTAAAATGATGCACTGGGATTGTTCTAATAATACATTTTAACACTTTTGCTGTGTTTGGGCATTTTATGTACTTGTATGTGTAAGGAGGAGCAAGTGGAGCAAGTGTAAAGCTATACTAAAGTCTCCTACTATAAACGGATGTGGAGGCCATTTTTTCTATACAATCTCAGAGGAAAAGGATGTGACAATGACTCATAGGCTATGATTTCTAGCAATATGGGGATCAATCACACATAAAATCTTGTAAAAGATATCACAGATTGTGAACACACAGAACAAGCCAATTTAATCCTACCCTGACGGCGTTAATGAAGTCCAGTAGAGTGAAATCTTCCTTGCCATAGATTGTCCACCTGTCCCAGATTGTGAATGAAATTCCATTCCTGTGACATAAATCATAATGAGCATTCAGCTTTGCTAGTCAGTGTCCAGATTACTTTTTAAATAGAGTAGCATTATTTATGAAAAAAATACATTTTTAAATGATGTTTCTATAGTTCTCTATAATACATTTCAGAGAATGTATGAACCCCACATGGTCCAACAGTATAGCAAGCTGTGGAGCCTGTAAGCCTTCTGGAGCTCCTAGCTCCTGCTGATTTAAAGACTGAATTTTGTAAAATGCAGTACTGAAAGAATATTGTAGCATAATGCTGGGTAAACATTTACCTTACATAAAAAGTTCATGTGATGTGAAGTTATAATCCTCACCTGCATTACCACCAGCTGGTGAAAACTAAAGTAAGCCAATAAACATTCAGGTGCAATAGCTCTCTATGGGCACTGCTGTTGCTGAACATCTGAATCCTAGTGCAGATCAGAATATAATGGTTATGTGGGATCAGTTTACCGTAACCCTCTGATTACAGAGGCCATTGGGGTGCGGTAATTAACTTTTAAATAACCATGCATTCAAAAGAATACTTCAATTTACCTAATGGGTGCCACGGCAAAGACAGCAAATAAATGTTGTCATAAAACAACAGTGATCATTCCAATCAGCTTCAGATATCAGGCAATTGAAATGGTTTACAGTGTAATTACACTAATATATTCCATAGTGTTAAAAGATCTCATACAAAAGGACATATAAATGAGAGTTCATATAAATGCCCAGTATGGAGAAAACAGAGGATATTTGTTTATGACATCCCTTTATTACATTACCTGATATGTGTTCTTTTTACTTCTGCTGTCTCGGTGAATACAATGATTGGAATCGCAAGGTTGAAGAAACAGTTCTTGTAAGCTTCAAATGGATACCCAGCAACTACTTTAATCAACTCCAGGGCAACCTAGAAGTAAAGTAATCAAGAATTACACAATTTGCATTTGCTGACTAATAATACTTTCTTGTGGGCTGAAGGAGTTTTCTAGAAAACCTGGCAACCTATTTTATTAGACCTATTTGGGTTGCAAAGGTTGCTGCACACCTCTAGCAGCAACTACTGCACAATCAAGGGGTTCCCTACAAGAACCAATGCATTTCATCATTGCACCAAGTAATGATGGTCTAGTTGGGTGTTTTGGCTTATCAATGTGTGAATACTATTGAATAAAAAAAAATAACAGACCAACACTCCAGTTAACCTGTGCCCTAAACCGGCTTTCGGTTACAAGGCCTGCAGAATCTTTTATTGTGCGTGCCAACACCAGACGTGATTATTAAGTTTGGCCTCATTCACATGGATGTGCACAACCATACAATGTGCACGTCCATGCAAAATCTTGAGCACACGAGGGACAGCTGGTGCGTGTAGCCGCGTTCAGCTGCCTGTTTAACTCAATGACCGGATGCGGCTGCCTGCCGGCCCAAACTTGTATATCCGTACAGGTAAGGATGCACGCCCTTGGACACAAGACAGTCTGCGCCCAAGGGCAGCATCTGTATCTTTACAGATATACAAGTTTGGGTCGGCGTGTAGTTGCACTTAGTCATCGAGTTGTCCGTGCTAATACACGCACTGTCCCTCCTGGGCGCAGATTTCTCCACGGACATACACGATGTGAAGCTGTGCACGTCTGTGTGAATGAGCCTTCTTTATGAAGACTGTGCTTACTTCAGTTGTCTACATAGCATTAGGTAATAATTTAAGAACCAGAGCACCCTGGACTCTTCCGGTTATACAAAACAGGCAGGTTTGTGCCAAATCAAAAAGCATTAACACTTTAAAGCAGAAGTACAATATGAGACGGGTGTCTGTCTAGCTGCTGTCACATCATTTGTCTCTTTGTGCTCAGATTTGTGACATTTCTGGCAGTTACCCATCTCAATACATTCACACTCCTATGGTCAGGTTTACAATACTGTTTAGATTGTAGATTCCCTCTACTCTACTGTCATTTTCCCTACAAGATTAAAAAGTTGACCTCTGTACTACCACTGTATCAGCATTAGTGTGACGTAACACAAGCTGCAGAGAAGATAGCTGTGTGATTTATAGATAAGGAGAGGGAGTCCTTGAAACTATTATGTTTTCACTACTGGTGATGTAGAAATGGGAGTGGCTTCATTCAAACATTGGAAAAAAAAAAACACATAAAAAAAACACATTGCTTAAAGTGTATTTCCATTTTTGCAGCCAAATAGGGATACCGCCCACTTTGCATTTGTTATATTTTCCCATTCACATTGCAGAATTTAACCACGTGCTGACCGGGGTGGCTTTCTTTTGGATTTTTATCCGATTAACCGATTAATCGAACTTAATAATCGGCTAACTAATCGATTTTGAAAATAATCGTTAGCTGCAGCTCTATATTAAGGACAAATTACTGAACATTTTGAAAAAAGAAAGTTTAGTTTACATTATGTTATGAAACAATTATTATTACCCAATTTTTTGGTAAAATATAAAAGACGGGGTCACGTCAGGTAAATAGATACCAAACATGTTAAGCCTTAAAATTGCGCGCACCTGCAAAAATCGCAAAAAAAACGACCATTCCCATAATTGACCATAGGCGACGCTTTAAAAGCTTTTACCACTCATCAGTTTACTGTTATCAGTGATTGATGGCCCTAGAATTATTGCTCTCACTGAGACATTCGCAGCGATATGTAACATGTGTGGCGTAGCAGCGATATGTAACATGTGTGGCGTAATGGGCACAATCGTCGTTTTCGCACGTATGTACACCCGACACGTTTGCATGTGTGTATGTATGGGGGGGACTTGAAAAAAAATGTGTTTTTTTTACATTATTTTTCATGTGTGACTTTAATTTTTTTTTGCAACTTAAATTTTTTCCCCCAGTTAACTGTATTGCTATCACATATGGGGCCAAGAGCCCCCCCCCAGGTTACAGCCATGATACCACTAACCAGGCCAGAGACAGCAGCTGTTGCTGTAGCAATAGCTGGGATTATCTTCCCGGCGATACGTTTGGTCTTCAGTCGGTCAGCTGGTTCAATGTTGTACATTTTGGCTCTCAAGTTGGAAGCTGCCGTGATGAAGTTGATATGTTCATTGTTGTCATCATCTTTTTCAAATGATAAGAGCTTCATTTGGAGGTCTTCTATCAGAGCAAAACAACGGAAATGTAAAAGGAACAGCCAGTTAATAAACACCCTCTATCAGCAGAGTTCAATAATCTCTGCACTTATGCTCAGCAAAAGTCAACACACACTGTTGTCCGAAACAAGCAAGCTAAGTATGCAATGTCCCAGCAAGGACATAAAAGCCACCACCGGCTTCCAAGAAATCAGTCTGAAAGTATTATAAAAGAATGCTAGAGATCTACCAAAGAACTACGTCTAGGTCAAATAGTATGACCATATAGAGACTTCAACCAGTTACGCTCTAGGAGCTAGTTTTACATTTCAGCTATGAGCCTTTAAATTCAGTAGCAACTATTTGCTACAAAAAACCCCCCAAAAACCTAAAGAACACATAATAGAATAGAATACATGCACCTTTTGTAGTGCACATTTTTATTACTTGCAGCTGGCAAGAACATGCTGATGGGGCACTCTGGATAATCACCTGTGGGCATTATCATGTCTACTATGCTTAAGGTGTTTGTAAAAATATAAATAAGTATCACAGACATTACTTAGCTGTGTTGTTACAGCTAAGTTAACTGATATGGTTACAGATACATTTTCAGGACAAGCTTTTGAGGGTCTACCCCCTTCTTCTAAGGTCCAAGCAATTCTAATACACAGAGGTTTAGGCTGGGTTCACACCTGGGCGTTTTTCAGCGCTGAAAAACGCTCAAGCAGTGAAATCCTATTAACTGCTATGGGCATGGTTCCCACCTGGGCGTATTTCAGCGCGTTTTGACGAGCTGAATAACACCCTACACCCAAAATAGTGCATTAAAAAAAAAAAACCCAAAAAAGAGAAAAAAAAAAAAAAATCATACCGCCAGGAAGGTTAAAAAACGTGCTAAAAAAACGAGCATAAAACGCGCCTATATGGAACTTCGTGTGGTGAATATCGTTTTTCTGCACTTAACGCCAGTCAATACAAAGGCAACCAAGGAGACAATTGTTTTCTATGTGCCATGTTCACAGTGCACCTTAGCTTTTACATGGGATGCAGTGCATTGCGGAGAAATGCAAGCATGCATCATTTTTTGCACCTTAGCCCTGCTGCGATGTATGGGAATGAACGAACTAAATATATATACACACACACACATATACACATACACAGTGCTTTCCATTTTCCATTCAAACAACGTTTGGGGTACCACTCCCCACCAAACAACGGATACTATCTCCGGCATGCTACAACAGAATGTTTTAGCATGTAGCTAGCGTTAAAGGGCCTTTAGCTAAATGTCAAGAAGAAATCTGCAAAGACAACAATATCTGTGGGGGGGAGATAGACACGTGCACATGATGCCAACTGGGTAACAAAAATTTAAGAAAGTTATTAAGAAAAGGAGTAAAAGAAGGGGGCTGTGGAATGAGAAGAGGAGGGGGAAGAGTCACAGATAATGTACATGTAGCACATTTTATTAATCTTGGTTAGTATACACACAGAGCATAAAGTCTGCAGGAAATCTCATTATTACTGAAGGGCACCCAAGTGTGCAAAGTAGAAAATAATTTTAGAACAGGGTGTGCGACCTCTACTACTGTAAGGTCGCACGACTTTAAACTTACGGACATGTTCGAAAACCCGCCGAGCATCGTACGATGTTCGGCGGGTTTGTGGCATGTCCGTACGATAACAGCCGCACGGGCAGGTGTGCGCAAGCGCACACTGCCCGTTCGGCATTGCGTTCATCGGAAGCCCGCCCCTCAGGGGGCGTGGCCTGCGATCATCGCAAGTACGATCTGCCTATGCAACATAGGCAGATCGTACGTTTTTTAAAGTACCTTACAACCATCGCAAGACAGAAGTCTTGCGATGGTTGTAAGGTGTGTGCCCAGCCTTATACTCGAATATATACGGTAAGTTATTTTATCTTGGAACATATTTTCAGTTCTCAAAACATGAACTTAAGAGTAAGAAGACAAAGTCCAATCCAAGTATAGGCTATAATTACGCAGTGCGCCTCCCAGTGGCCAGAAGAGCACACACCCATCCATCTCCACTACCTGACTGTTGTGACATTCCTTGGAGAGATGTCTTGCTTTTTTTCTTCCACTCAAATAGTTAAAAGTGGAAATTACCTTTTGAAGCTCGTCCTTCGGCAAGGACTTTTTCAAGTTGTACAACTGCAATCCTCTCATCTTCACTACTTATTTGGGTCTGGTCAGGCTTCTTTGCAGTTTCATCTGTTTCAACAACCTAATGGAATGGAAAAAGTGCAATGTTGACACACTGATACAATGAGCAGTTCAAGGCCATTCTTTGACTGCTACAAAGCAATGCAAACTGTATGCACACATACATGTACCAATATTCTATCAGTGCTTGTTGCATTTTTTTTCCCCACTAAGGCTACATTTACATATAGGATTTGCCGCATGGTTTTCCGTGCGGAAGACCGCACGGCAAGGATAAATGAAATTGCGCTTGTACTAATTTGCGGGCCACCGCAAAAGTCTGAACAATGCACACTAAAGTGCATTGCTTTTTCTGTTTAGAGCGACTCTGCACATATTCAGTCGGCCGAATACACGTGGACAACCGCTGCTATGTGAATAGAGCCTCACACTCCGCTTTCAGCCAGTAGCTAAAAGTTGGCTGGATACGGAAAGATGATTTCCAATTGGCTGCTTTATGTTACTGCACATCATGACACTTATTATGTTCAAAATAAATCCCTACTTGTATTACAGCACATCATAGAAAAGCAAGACATAGACCTGATTTACTACACTAGAGCATGCACACTTCCAACGTGAATTTTCGCTTATCTTAGTGAATGAGAAAAAACAATGTGAAAATTCACTTTTCAACGAATACCCAACCATGTGCATAAATAAAAACAAAAAGGGATTGTTTGCACATGATTGGATGTTTGAAATCAGCATAACTTCACATTATTCACTAAGCAAAGTGAAAATGCACTTTGCAAAGAGAAAACTTACTTAGCATAGTGAATAAGGTAAAGTTCATGTGAGCAAAAAATCATTTTTTTAAATTTATTTGCATATAATTGGGTATTCTTTGCAAAGTGAATTTTCGTTTTTTTAGATCTCAATCACTAAGAGAAGTAAAAAGGAGTCTTATGGGGAGAGTGAAAGGCACTCATCCCCATAATTAGAGCCGACGTGTGACACCGAAGCTGCGCTAATACGTTAGCTCTTTAGAGCGAGAACTGAGCTGATCACTCGGTTCCCAATCTTCTCCCAGCAGAGAGGTGTCAGTTATTTCTCCCCACTTATTCCCCACCTCTCCTTTCCATTCCTCCAGTGCTGACTGGAGGGCAGGATGGGGGAGGGCACAGCTGGTTCAGCCTCAAGAGAGCCAGCTGTCAATCAGGTGGCTGTTCGGATCCTGACAATATTAATCAGGATCTTTCCTGGCCACAGTCCGCCTCTGCTCTATCAGTATGTGGCAAGCAATAGTCTGCTATATGCTGAGTTTTGGGTCACCGGAGGACATGTCCTCCTGTGATCCTAAAGTGAACTATGGCCAGAAAAGGAATGAAAATGCTCTGGTTCTTTTGACTAGTGAATATGAATTTTAGAAACTAATAGCCACAAAACTTTATATTATTTATTTTTTCTATTTAAGAGCATCTCTCTGGAATAATGTGACCCATGTGTCCCCAGGCTGGCTATTGTACACTTGAACCTAAATTTAGAAACTTGTAAAGTCAGATTCTACAGCTTGCGTGCACCCTTAGGCAGAAACAATACTCATCCCTGCTATTTGATACAGTTAGTTGAGCTGTTTAGAATTAACTTATGGATATCTAGTCATCTAAAAAATGCCAAAAAGGAGGGGCCAGACTACATGTAGGTATTCCATCTAAGACAAAAAGAAGTAATACTTATTAGGACCTACCTTTAGTTTTAAAAGGCAAATTTCTATTTGTTTTAGAACCTGCACAGCCTTTGTCCTCATTCAGATTGTAGAACACCACATGTATTTAAACAAACACTGTTTTGTACCATTACAGAAAATCTATTTCAGATTTTTTTTGGTTACATGTGGTATCCCGTGACACAGCTTTCTCAATCTCCTGAATTCCGAAGTTTGGGTGCACTTTACTTAGTTTAAAAACTCTGGGCCTTCTTGATATGTAGTTTTTAAACCACATATCTAAATTAGAAAGCCAAGAAAATTAAAGTTTCTAAAGCCATAACTTTATTTTACATTTAGTAGGGAAGGGGTAGTGTAGTTTTATTGCTGTGTGACAATATCACTGGGACAGAAAGTGATGAAAAATAAACAAATTCCCATTTGTCATCAGAACTGCAATAGGAGGTAAACTCTTCCAATGGGGATACCTGTTCAGGTGACAACTACGCAAGAAGGGATTTCCCTGAGCTTCAGTGAGATTTCCTATCACTTGGTAATTTGGCTCGCTGAGAAAGTGGAGGTAAATCTCCTCAGTGGAAGATAGTAAAATGGATGCAGAAATATAAAGTTTGACTCTATTATTCTTTAACATTTAGAAATCTTGAGAAAGAGGTGGATCCAGAAATGTGTTGATTTGCATCAGACTGGAAGTGGGCAGAGCTTCTGGAACACCAATGGATTGCACTAGACACTGCACTGTAACACCTATGCCTGGTAGCTAGCGGAAATGGGAGCACTGCCACTGACCACATGTTGACTTCTAGCATTCCTCCCTCACTGAGGCTGCTTGATGTTTGCGGTATATGGGACTCTCATTAATGCAAAGGAACTTCCTGATTGTAAAAATACCTTCCAGGAGTCCACTAAGGAACACAGTCTTTCACCTTCAGGTTATAGTGCCACCTACAGGATGATTGGACACTGGCAAACAAAAAACCTGTAAGCCAGCCCAGGAGAACCCTTCTTACTACCAGCATGCCTCAGCAAAGATGTACAGAAAGCACAATCATAAACACAAAGGGATGTCTTTCAAAGGCCTTCAAAAAAATAATTTTACAGAGTTTTTTAAAAAAATCCCGTTTTCCTTCTCGTCCATTGAGGGATACAGGAGATCTTTTACCTTTGGGACGTCCAAAAGCTGTCCAACTGAAGGGTGGGGGCAACACCTCAAAAAATGTGAGCGTACCTAAGAAAATATACAACAGGGGACTGCCTGCACCTCAAAAGCCGCCTAAAGCACCTAATGTCCAAAGCTGGCCTTAGATGAGGCTGCAAAGTCTGTTTGGTTGAATTTGAGAACATGTAAACAAAAGGCCAGATGACAGCCTTGCAAATCTGGGACTCAACTGATGCCGAAAAACTCTGGAAGCATTCACATATCCGGTATAGTGGTCCTTGACAGGAAAGGGTAGACCCCGATCCTTGAGACCACAAGCTTGAATGAAGGTCTGTCTGACCCACCTAGAGATGGTGAAATAAGAAGCCGGTGCTCCCTTGCAGGGACCATCTTGGAAGAAGAAAAGGCAGGGCTCAATCTTTCTGAAAGATGCAATGACAGAGATGGCTACAAGATATACCACCTTGTGAGTAAGAGCATAGGGAGGAGTGTCTCTAATGGATTGAAATGGTAGTTTCTGAAGTGTTAAAAGAGCCAGATTCAGAGACCATGGGGTCAAAGGTAACAGAGGGGAGCTACATGGGAGACTCCCTGTACAGAGGTTTTAATAAAGGAGTGAGAAACTAACAAAACTGAAACAGCAGAAACCTGACCTTTAATTCTGTTGAGAACCAAACACTGGTACAGACCAAAGAGCATCTGTCCCATGGAAAAACTCATAGTTCTCCATGGGACAGATGGAGAAAATCTAGCAAAGCCCACGGAGCGTCCACCAGGAGTCTTATTAGATTAGTGGTCTGGGCAAGTTTGGAGTAACGAGGATTACAGAAATAGCCAACAAGTAATTAAACAGTGCTACACTATACCTCTTAATTGCAAAAACCAAAAATGCAAAAATATACATCTCTCCACATCTGAAATAAAGTGAAATCAAGTGTAAAAACCAAACAATGTCTCTTCAAGTGTCACACCCAAGTTCAATTTTTCAGTGTGAATATCCCTCCACAGTGAAAAAAATAAAACAAAAATATAAATGTAAAATTATACCAATATAAAATACAAAAACAATGTCTCTTTAAACATCCTTAATAAATCTCAAAGTCCATACACAAGTCAGTTCAGTTAGTAAAAGCCTTCCACCACTCCTATGTCAGTGCTATTATCTTCCACCATTCCACTCCACTCATGGACACCACTTCCCAAAAAAAGCTGCTCACCTCCTTCTTAGACCTCTCTTACCAAGGTCTAAATGTGTACTCTGACTCTGTCCGCCATAGAAGCGGTGGGACTTGCTGTGGAGCCACTTCTAACCACAGGTTTGGACTGGGTTTAATTCTTGCTGTGGGAGAGGTCAGAATCAAGGATGCCCCTTTGAGTTTGGGAACAGTAAACAGATTGGAGTAGAATCCTTGAAACTGTTCTGCAAAAAGGAACTGGAGCAATGCCACCTTGGTCTAGAAGACCCAAGAAGTACATGAAGATTTGTTCAACTGTGCTACAGCAATTTGTTCCAAACATTTTACAGGTGAGGGATTAACCACAGCAGTAGTAAGATCCCTTTCAATAGATTTTTGACCAGGCAGCCATGGTCTGGCAAAGTAAAGTCACAGCCAAGGTGGAGTGAAGAGCAGACCCCGACAAGCGAGAACAGTGTCCTAGAAGTGGCAACCAAACACTTGGTTGGGTCCTTAAAAGACAGGTGCCTAATCCACCACCTGCCAGATCCACAGTAGCGATAGCCCACTTTTCTACTAAACCATCCTCACACTGGTATAAGGTAAAGCATTTGGGGAGCAAACAGCTTGTTAGGATGTTTCCAGTCTCTGTAGAGAAAGAGGCTCAACACTAGGTGCAATGAAAAGTTCTTTGTTCCCTTAGGAGATTTAAAAAGACCCAAGACTGGACATGTCACTGATAGAAGAAACAGGCATTTCAGAATGCTTTGCACTGTATTGCTTACAGGTGAAACGGTCTCTTTTAATTTGGGAGTAATAACAGAAGACCGTCCCCTCCAGGATAAGCTCCCCTGACAAAGACTAGAGCAATTCAGAATTAATCTCTATGAAAAATGGCCCAGAAGCAACTGTAAATCAGATAGACACTGTGGAGGCAGGCACAGGAGCATGCATGCGGCCTCTGCGGTAAGAGTCAGCAATAACTGGGTGATTGTGGTAAAAACCTCAGGCGAAAGGGCAGAGGAACCAGCAACACCCAATGAAGATATTCCAACGATGGAATAGACTCTAGGAGCAGAGAGCAACATAATTCTGTCCCCACCATCAGTAGGCATGCAGCAAGCAGCCCTGAAGCCGTAAGTAGAGCGGAAAGCATTCTCCAACCAACACGTCTCCCGAAACAGGATCTGGAAAGTGCCCTATGTGGTACCCAGTGCCTGAAGGTAATTTCCAGGCTATCCCTGCTATGTGCGGTCCTATGGGGTCCAGACGCGACCCTCCAAAGGCCAGGCTAAGGACAACCTGGCTGGGTAGCTGCAATTGAAGAGACCAGCTCTAGCAAAGTAGAGAAAAATTGTGATTGCATTTTTTTCCTTACGGAATAAGAAATGGTGTCCGCCAAAATAGGTTCATCTTTTACATATGAGAGCTGAAGGAAAGACATTCATCCTCTTAGTGCACTGGTAACAAACTGAGGCATGCTGGTAAGTAAGAGGGGTTATTCTGTGCTAGCCTTCAGTTATTTTGTTTTGCCAGTGTCCAATCCTCCTGTAGGCAGCAGTATAACCCAAAAGGTAAAATACTTGCTGTGCCCCTCAAAAACAAGAAAGAAAATAGTTTTAAAATTATATTAACTTTGATCCAGCCTTTTTTCTGATTTGTCTTACAGGGGAAAAAAAAAAAAGGAACATACACATACCTTGTTGGAAGGTGTGAATTCTTTGATGGTCATCCCTGCTATAATTTTCTGAACAACAATATGTGACAAATCCTGCCAATGCAAAAAAATAAGTAATCAATTATGAATTATAACGAACCTTGTTATTAATTACTTACAGTATGTCTGAAACAAAATACAGCTTTCCAATGTATGTGACAAACTGCAAGGACAACAGCTAGTTTAAAATGTCAGCAACATGAATCCTGATTGGATATTTTGAGTTGCTGCACCCTGTCCTTTTACTGGATAGCTGGTAGACCTGAAATACATGTAGTTCTTCTAAAACAATATTTTAAAACCATATCAACTTTGGTTGTCAACAATATAAATATTTGCTAATAAAGGGCAAATAGGCATGAATGGGGGCTAGCATGCACAGTGGTGGTACATACCACTAGTTTGGCAGTCAGAATTAATTAGATTACTAAGGTGCTCCTACTCCATTAAAGGAATACCTGAGCTCTGACTTTATTTGAATAATGCATGTAACCGAAAAAAAACCTGTAAAAACAAGCAGCATGTACCGTCACTCATTACCCAGTTATATCAACTCGCACGGTTATTTATAGCGTCAGGATCACTATACCAATTTACAGTGTATGTTTTGCTGAAACTATTTTATTTGTATTTTTGGATATACAGTCAACTCTCAGTTATCCAGTATTCAACTAACCAGCACTCTCAGCAAACCAGAAAAAAAAAATCCTGTGTAATCACCGCTTTGCTAATCTGCGGCATGTATTATCCTGGAAATGACCGTGTGTCCATTTGTCTCATTTGCTTTTGATTACTGCATTTCAATATTAATATGAAGTCAATACAAAGTTTATGTTATGGTTTAGAATGCGGTATGGCATTAGTTAGACCTATTTTTAATAGTAACTATCAAGCAACCAGAAACTACATTTATCCGGAATCTACCAATCCCTGTGGATGACGGATAATGGGGAGTTTACTGTAGCAGGGAAGGATCAGAACCGTAAAATTTTTATTTGGGGAGGGTACATGTGCCATTGGGGACACCTTTTCCAGTTACAACTGTCTATTGGGAGACTTCTCTCAATTTTTAGATTTCCACTCACTTCCTGTTGCGTCTCGGGAACAGGAAAGGAAGGGAAATCGCAACGGGAGACCGCAAAAAATAAACTGAGGGGTTTTAACTACCAACCTAACCTGCATTTTTAACTCATCCCTTCTTGTCCTGTCCAGTTTTTAGAAATATCATATTTTAACACCAAATTTAAACACGCCACAACTTCCCTTGTGCATGGCAATAACATAAGCCATAACTGGGCGTTTGATAGGCTTCAGTGACAAACGTGTGAGTACTTGTGTGACCTGTTTTGCTAAAGGCAACAAAAACCTGAGAACTATTTCTCAAAACCAGGATCAACAACAACGTCACTTTCTTATGTCCAAGCACAATGGGGTTAATTTACTAAAGGGAAATAGACAGTTCAAGCTGCAAGGGAATTTTCCCTTTGCTTAGTGAATGTGGGGAAAATTCACATCATCACAAAGAATACCCAATCACAAACAAGGAAAATAAACAAATCTGTAATTTCGCTTGCAAGTGATTAGATTACAGAAGTCAGCAGAGCGTCACCTCATTTGCTAAGCCCTTGCACATTGAGCCTTTAGTAAGTCAACCCCTATGTTTATAATTCAGTTCAGCCTTCATTATTTCTTGTGGGCGAGAACTCCAAGTGTCAAGCTGGCAAGTAGCACTTCCTTACACAACATGGCAATTGCAAGATTTCTGCTGCTGTTGGGCAAGTTAGTGACTTAAATAGAACAGTACTGCTACTGGAACCAACCCCTTCCAGCAGTAAAAGCATCCTTAATGCATTCTATAAATTTACCTCTTCAGTGAACTTGATTGCCTGTACCTCTGCATACAGTTTGGCTGCGCTAATTATAAAGCCGACATGTCTGGAAATAAAAAGACACAAGTGGCATCAGAACACCTATATTTTACTAACTGCTGTCATGATAGATCGTAATATTGATATCTATAGATATAGATAGATAGATACACACACACATACACACGTTTATAAATGTGGCATTCACTAAACAGTCACTATTGCTGAATTAATCACTGTAATATAAAAACCACGCACCAGGAAGATACATCTGCATTGAATGTCACATTCACCACTTCATAAATATACCCCTTATTTTTATAGTGCAGAAACAATAGGCAGCAGACATATTGTACTTACAATGGATCTGTTATATCAAACTGTACTGGATTAGGGGGTCGCTTTGGAGACTGCCAAAATAAACCTGCATAAACAAAGCACATCCACAAATCATTTTATCATAAAAATGTGTTACTAAAACATAAATTATATTCCAAAGTGACCAAATACTGATATATTCTAAACATACAGATTTATGCTCACCAGCCAAATGCACGCTTCACAAACCACTTACACAGCTCAATAAATTTAAAACACAATTGTAGTTTTAGCAAAAGGCATGTAATTAAAAAGGTGAGAAGTAGGTATGTTGCTCAACTGTTGGCAAGAGACACGGTAATAATGGTAACATCATTACTTCTGTAAATTATGAAACAGAAGATCAATCATTAAAAGAGTCACAGCATGGCATGAACCACATCCCAACCCAATTAAAACAAAATGCCCCAAAACAAAAAGGAAGTTGCGTGTTTACAGTGCCACTGTTCCCATTTTTACTACTTACTGCCATCTTTTAACCGTGTATCAAGAGGGAATGAATGCAATAGCTGCTGAGCCTAGGATAAGAAATATAAAAGACAATAAAGTGAAGTCAAATATATGTAAAAGCTGCAATACCAACACAAGAAGTCTAAGCCATATAATACAAATCTACAGATATTTTCACTTTCAATACATTATTACATTTTCAAATAAAGAAACAAAAAAAGCTGCCCACACAGGGGCCAGAAACAAATTAGAACACATCCAAGAATGAAGGGCTTAAACATACAGTGACCCATAAATCTAGCAAAGAAGATTAGATTGTGAGATTGTGCAGCCTGGAAGCCCAGAGATTGAGTCACAAGCCTATTATATATAAAGAAGCCCACAGAGGACCCATATTACCAAAGAAGGGTAAGAGCTAGAAACGAAAGGGGCAAAGGGAAAGTAAAGCAAAAAGGGAGAGTAAACGTAAAAGGAATGAGGAAAGAAAAAAGGAAAGAGAACAAAGATAAAATAATCCAGGGTCTCCAAGATCCCTAACACACATTGATGGAGCTCCAAAATGAGTCTCGTCAAGGATTGCGGAAACTAGAGGGATCCGCAGTTGGAAGAGCATATGACATCCAGGGGTCCCAGACCTTAAGAAACAAAGCATGAGTGTCACGAAGGATACTCATCATTTTCATTGATGAACATAGTCTTCATGCGCAGCTTCACTGCAGGAAATGGAACCCTGGGTGTCCTCCATGCTCTTGCAATGGTCTGTTTCACAGACAAGAAAAGATAGGCGAGTAAGGTCTGTTGAGAGGGTGACAGCCCAGAAACTGTGTGATGCAGTAGAGCCACATGGGGATCTTTCTGGATAATAACATAAAAAGGAGAATGTATAAGGCCAAACACCCCCGGGTCAAAAGGAAGTCAATTTAGGGCACATCCACCAAATATGTAGTACATCCCCCAAATGGCTACAGCCTTGGAAACATCTATTGCAGATCTACAGATATTTTATTATATAAGCCACAACTATTCATCCCCCCCATGACACGGTGCTAGGCGTGATCCTCGAGGTTGTTAGTAGTGTCCAAGGTTCAGTGTGGGGCCCCTTAGTGTTTAATCCATTTATAAATTATATAGAATTGGGAGCTAAAAGTACTATTTCTGTGTTTGCAGATGACAAGTTATGTAGTGGAATACAGTCCTTGTAGGATGTCTCCAACTTACAAGCAGACCTGAATGCACTGTATTATTGGGCATCTATTTGGCAAATGAGGTTTAATGTTGATAAATGTAAAGTTATGCACTTGTGAGCTTGGTGCCAAATTATTCACTTTAAGGTCACTGCAAAGGACAAGGGGGCACTCTTGGCATCTGGAGGAAGAGAGGCTTAACCTTTGCATACGGAAAGGATTCTTCACAGTTAGAGCTGTGAAAATGTGGAATAGACTCCCTCAGAAGCTAGTTCTAGCTAGCACAGATAAACGTTTAACCTGGATGTATTTCTAAATGCACAGAATATTACTAGATATTAACTTCTTATAAGTAAAATAAACGCCAGAGGTTGTTGATCCAGGGAATATTGAATTGCCTTATAGGGTCCGCTGACTCAAGTGGCTGTACCGCTCAGCAGTCAGTTGCCCAAGCAACAAGCCCACACCTGGGGCTCTGCCTCCTAGGATCCCCATTGGTCACAGCCTTCTGCACCAGGACACTGTGCCCATGGCTAAAGCCTTGTTGCATCATGTTGACAAGTGATGCCCTCCATCTACTTCACCCTTCAGCCTTAAATGCTCCATTCTTCCAAAGGCACCCTATTTAAACCATTACTGATCCTGTGCTTGTTAGAAGTTTTTCCACTGCCTGACATTGCCCCATTCTGATTGCCTGTGTACTTTTGCCCATTGGCAGACCACATACTGCAATCTGCTCACCAACCTTGTGATTAAAATACTTTTCAAACTTTAGTCTTGCAAGTGCTACACAATGAGACCAACTCCTGGGTTTCCTGCTCAACAGCTTAACAACATGGAAGCAGCCTTCTAAACTTTCACCAGTTTGTATCCTCTGCAATAAAGAAGGAGGAAATAATAGGGTTTGATTATTACGTAGAACTGGCAGTAACACAAAAAAAAAAAAAAAAACAGACGCACAAATGCAATAGGATATTATAAAATATAGCAATGTAAATAAATAAAATATATGTCTTCATATGAAAAGATACCCAAATCACACACATGCATTTTTGCAGCTTGTTGCAGTAAAGTGGACAATGATCATTGTATCAGTTAATTAATTGATCCATTTATTTCTGTGCCTCTATTAGTCACGCGCCTTTGCGCAGGGATATTACTAAAACACAGGCACTAGCAGATCAGTTGCATTCTCCTCCTGCATGCACCTCCTCCCATGATTCAAAGCTCAGTATATCGCAGGCTACAGCCCGCGATATACTGAGAGCGCCGCAGCCGGGATTGATCCCGACAATACTGTCTGGATCCACCCAGCTGCGTGAGTGACAGTTGGCTCTGCCTATCTAGAGGCAGAGCCAGCTGTGCCCGCCCCTTCCGCTCCTACAGTCCGCACTGGAGGATCGGAGAGGGGAGAATCCCTGTGGGGAGCGGTGACTAACAGTCACGGCTCTCTGCAGGGAGATAATCGGAAAGTGAGCAATCGACGGTATGTGTTTGCTCACTTCCCGATCAATAGAGCCGACCTGTGACCGCTTCTTTGTCACACGTCGCCTCTTACTGTGTCGAAACTGAGTCGAAATTACTCACCTCACAGTTCCCCTTTAATAAAAAGGCATCATGACACTAGAAATTTCATTATGACAATTTAATCAGATTGAAAAGAGGATCAGAGGATTATGATGCTTGGTGTTACATTTGCTGTTAAGGTATACTTGACATAAGAGAAAAATGGAGGCTGTACTTGCTCGCCTCTCATAATAAAAAATAAATCTAGTTGTTTGGCTGTCATGCCGACACCCTTCCTTCAAAACATTAAAGTTTATGTAAAACTCAAACTATAAGCTTCTCTTATCTGAAATCATGGCCTGTGTAGTGTTATTTCAAGCATTATCAGTCCCTCTAAACTACAGAATACCCTCCTATGTCATGGGGAAGAGGAGAGCGGATGTGTTAAGTAGTCCTATCTTAGGGTGACAACACTGCTTCTCCATAGATACAGTACAGCGAGTGAGCTTTGTTGCCCTAGGACAGGAAATGTGTTACTGCAAGGATCATCAGTTGAAGATAAAGGAAAAGAAGCCATCAAAAAAAGAAAATGAATGCAGTCACTGCGAGGACTGGTAAGCTGTAATCTATTACATTCTTCTTCTTGGGTTTAGATACTCTAAGTCACTGATACAGAACAAGCATGCAAGAACCTCAGACTTTTCTGATCTACATACTTGTTCTGAATCTGTGACTCGGCAAGTACTTAATTTAATGGGTCCACATAACATTCAGGTAACTACCACTTTCACATTGGCAACATCATTTCCCATTAACCCTTTCATGACAAGTTTTACAGGCTGAGATTTAGCTTTAAGATTATGCAACTTACTTTACATTACTTTTTGGGTGTGATAAATGTGCAGCCAAATACCATTTTCTGTACATACCTGTAGAACGTCTTTTACAGATGCATGCGTCTGCCAGAATTTGTTGTACAATGAAGGCTTATGTGAAAACGAACTCTCAAACTGATAACAAAAGCAGAAAAGAAAGGTTAAAGCCTAGAAGTCAAAGCTACTACTTGTGGAGTCTCAGTTTTACATTAAAGTGGAAGCCTGCTTGAAACCCCTCCAGTAGCCTCTTTGTTCTTTACATTCCTTAAGTTGGACATACAGTATATCTAACCATTAGGCTAAAAAAAAAACCTCACTTGATTCTTCAATCCACGTGGCTAGGGGAATCCCCTCACTGGGCTTTTGTATTCCCACAGCAGCGAGTATGCCACTGCCAAAATAGTCGAACAGCGACTGCCGCTAATTGGCTGCAGTAGATGTTTGCCCAAATTTTCAGACTGGCTCCTTTGACAAAAGTCGACTAAGAAAAAAAATTAATAAAATCGAGGTTTGTTGAATGGAGGGGTCCCAGGGGGCCCACACTGCTCATATTTTGCCCGAGGACCATTATTTGAGCAGTGTATTGCCTTCCTAAGGAATTACTTTGAGATACGATAGCATAAAAAGCACTCGATCAGGCAAGCAGTAAAATTTGTATGCATCCAACTTTTTTCCCAAGAGAATGTGGGACCTTCTAAAGTGAAAGATAATCAGGTCGCCAGACAGAGGGTCCTGGCTTGCAGTTATACGACATTACTAAAGAGTTAACAAAGAATCTCTTAATTAGAAAGCTGCCCACGCCAACGTTAAAAAGACACTTTTGGAACTGCTTTTCTACTATGCAAGAAAGGGGATGGCTATGATATCTGCAGTCCAAGAACGTCAGCAGCACTCCAATGTAAACGTGAAGGGATAGATTTATTGACACATATTTGTCATCAAGCTCAGAATAAGTCATTCTGAGCTTTATGAAGGGGACCCTGTTAGGCCCCGAAAGCGCTTCCATTTATGACAAATATGTGTCAATAAATCTATGCCTTCTTCACGTTTACATTGGAGTGCTGGTGACGTTCTTGGACTTCATGGTATTACACAGTGCCATCCGTGGTCATTGTGAGCACCCACCTGGATCAGACAGGTGTTCATTTCTATCCGGTAAGGAGTGCAGCAAGATACAACGATATGCTATGATATCTGATCCACAAACCATACTCTTTTAGAAAACTAAACAGCAATCTATCATTATACCAAGACACATACAAACAGAGCAATGCACTTAAATAACCTAATCCCACCAGCCAACAATGAGATCACAGCTCTATACATTTATATCTTGTCCAGTGATATCAGCTAATTATGTCATATTGCCAAATGCTCCTTTAAAGATTAGCCTGTAATGGAACATATGAAAATATGGGGAACCCCACACCACCGTCATAAAACAATATTACTATTGGTGAGCAGAACTGCTGTACACCGCAGAAATATTTATTACAAAATGCATTAAAAATACCTTGTCTCTTGCCCATTGAATTGTGTGCTCGATGGTTGCTGGAAATGACTTTAAAGTGCAAAACGGAATTTCTTCATCTGGAGGATCTCGCTAGATTGGAAAATACATAAGAAAATTAGTAAGATGTTTTAAACGTAGACAATGATAAAGATCTGACCTGTTAGAAATAATGTACACACTTAGGTCCTGTGAACATTCCAGTGAGGTTTGACACAGCTTATCAACACTAAACAAACCTCTAGTGTACACAAAAGTTGACTGGGACGCAAAAGAAAAAAAGATGCAGTAGACAAGTTTTTACCATGCTTTCACACTGCATTTCCACTGTAATGAGGAATAAAAATAATGCATGGAAAAAAGCTACAATAAATGCATTATAAAAAATCTAAAATGGGGCCCCATATCCTTCAAAGATGCAGTCAAGTTAGAAACAAGACACAGATGTCTCAGAAACTAAATGTGAGGATGTCTGTCTAATCTGACAGTTTATAGCTGGAACAAGGAATGCTTGTTGTTTGTATGCACCTTCAAGGATGCTCGCTGGCTGAGCCTGCTAAGAGGAAAGCTCATCATTGCCGTTACCCCTGAGAGAACTGGTGCCGTCAGTCTTCTCCTACACACACAAAGTTATATTTTACCCAAAAAGCCACGTTTTGCATGCACAGCCGGCCACTGTCCAAGGTTTATATGCAGCTCAATTCTAAATGTCCATTTCAGTAACTGATAAATCTAATTTCTTTCTTCAAAAGCATTCAAACTAACCCCCCCCCCCCCACACAACAAA